>NW_014569577.1:778941-793342 GCF_001313835.1 Polistes canadensis
ATACGTGCCAGTACCGTGCTACCTTGTCGCGGTAAGATTAGTTATTAGATTACAAGAGCGGCTCAGACTTCCTTGCTAATGGAATGGGTATGGAAATGGGAATGAAGATGGGCCGTGCGGTGTTGGACGTGGAAGCCTTTACTGTAACCACTTGCACTGTCTTGCGTGCGAGGAGCTTGTACCGCGAAGACGCCAAAGGAAACTCAAACAATGAGGATAAGAAAAGAGAGAGAGAGAGAGAGAGAGAGAGAGAGAGAGAGAGAGAGAGAGAGAATCAAGTGCAAAAGGTCGTTCAGTTTGAACTATCTCTAACAACAATTCCATTTGATATTTCTGTGTCTCGAAATAGTTCCTTAAAATGATCGTTTAAAAGAACACCGCAACAATTAATTTCATTTATTCTAAACACTCGAACGAACGAACGAACAAATGAAGATTTTAATTAGTTAAACTAAGACGACAAGAAGAGATTCGACCCTTTAATAGGGATTCTCCCTTCAACCTAAATGTATACTCGTTCGATGATAATGCAAGTTTAGTGGACGATATGTGGGTAAAATGAAGGCACGTTGCTGGCGACCATAATCATTTTGAAAGAAAAACGAGAAGCTATTGGGGCTCAAGGATATTACAGTTTAAACGTAGCCTAAGATCTTCCGGGAAAAAGATTGGTGAAGCTTTTAATGATGGGTTCAATGATTTCCGAGGGATAAAATACGAGAGAGAGAGAGAGAGAGAGAGAATTAAAAGGGGAATATAAAATACGTTAAGAAAATAGAAAATAATATTTTCTATAAAAGAAAAAAAAAAAAAGAAAATAAATCTTGCACAAGGAGTGAACGTTAATATTACGCGTTATATCCCTTCGATCCTTGCTGCTGCTGCTGCTGCTGCTGCCACTGCTGCTAACTTATTTGCCTCGTCGTGATTAGAATTTCCAAACGAAGTCTCATCGATTCTGACGGCAAAGTGGCAGACGGGCAAAAGGGCTACGTCGGAATGTGTAATTTAAAGGAGAGGGAGAAAAGGGTGGGTAGGAAGAGAGCTAGGTGAAACTAAGACGTTTAAGTGAGTCATTAATTGTATTAAGTAAAGTGCTGTCGTTTCGTGAAGAGAAGAGACGAGAGGGAAAAGGATGAGAAAGAGAGACAGAAAAAGGAAGAAAAAGAAAATTCGAGAACGAAGAAAACAGTTTTAGAGAAAATAAGAGAAAAAAAAAGAAACCGAAAGAATAAAGAAAGATAAAGATAAAGATAAAGATAAAGATAAAGATAGATAGATAGATAGATAGAAAATCATGATCACCGATTCGATTTCAAGGTAGCAAGAGTAAGAAAGTATTCCCCGCATGAATCGAGACTCTACGAAATTGCGAAAGGGGAGAAAACTTTCCATACGAATTTCTATCAAGTTTTCCAAAGGACGTTTCCAGTCCTTTCCATATCGCTTAGGCGAATATCGAAATCAGCGAAGCGAAATAGCTCCTCTCTTATACTTATTTTACATCGAACCACGAACGACGAGGATGGTCATAAGTTTTTATTAAGTAACTTTCCAATGGATCCTCCTCCTACGAACACTATCGAAGCGAAAGCTTTTTATTCGGCTTAGAAAATTTTCTAATCTTTCTCTCTATGTATATCCGATAAACGATATATGCGTATTAAGTTTTTTTTTTCCTTTTCTTTCCTTTGTTTCTTTTTTTTCTTTTGGTTCCCTTTCGTTTCTTCGGACCTTATCGACCAATACGAAAATCGATTCCGAACAACGTCGACGCAAAAACCTGGAATATCCGGCATTCGATAATCGAATGTATATTTCTCTCTCTCTCTCTTTCTAACAGGTGACCGTATCCAAAAAGGAAATGACAACGGAAGAGAAAATCTTTGATCGGGTTTCCGTGGTACGCCTTTACTTTAAATCTCATGGAAATGGTCAAAAAATGCCCCGTCCGTAAGGATGACGCTAACGTAATGGGACGGTATAAAAAAGTACGATGAACGAAAATTCAATTTTCCACTGAACGAATAATATACGCGAATATATATATATATGTGTGTGTGTGTGTATGAGTATAAAGTGTGTAAAGATAGTAGAAAAGAATTTCTTTAGAATCTACTTCTTTTCAGATATTTATTCGACTATTATTTAAATCGGAGATTAAGTATGATAATAAAATGAAAAAAAATGATCATAAATGACGGAATCATTTCAATGTATGTACCTAAAGTACCTCCTTTTTACCTTTCTCTCACTTTTTCCTGGATAATTGTGAAAGAATAAGATATCAGAACAGAAAATATAGTCAAGAAGTGCAATAGAGTGTCGGTTACTTTGCATGATCTCCGAGTCTGAAGATCCTTCGGAAGTACTTTTCGATTCCTTCCGGTACTCTACCGAAACGATTCTCCTGCTAACGAGAAACTACGATGAAGAGGAATGAAGATACGATCATCGAATTATTTTCTCGTTAAAATGATACTTCGTTAATTTAACCAGAGTAGTACTAGAAAATTCGTTAACTCGTACATTTTTTCTAGCCACTGTACTAGTTGATCAGTTAATTCAAAGCATCGACCATTCGTTATAAGTTTAAATAAAACAAAAAATGATAGAATTACACAATCTGGCTCCCCCTCCCACACCGCTAAAAGGGACGAGATTTTGAATAGCTTTTTACGTTTCCTTTTGAAACGTTAATTTTGTTGTAATTCGTTGTAATTCAAAATTAAAAGCTTCAACGAAAGTTGATCTCGTGAAGTTACGAGAATTCACCTCACCGAGAGCTCAAAAGATTCGATTATGGTCTCTGGCGGTCCTTTTTTTTTTACAAACCTAAATTCGCTTAGCGAGTTTTCATTTGAATTAACTCGTTTAGAAATGCAAGATAAAGAGAAAGAAATAGTGAAAAAGAAGACAGGTTTCTCACAAGGTAGTGTCAGACGCACGAGGAAGCATATTATGCTAGAAACTGACAGAAAGAGAAAGAGAGAGAGAGAGAGAGAGAGAGAGTCGTATACCTTGTTTGAGGTTACGAAAGGGCCAGTCGTCCTTGTACGAGCTCTCGCGCGTAAACGGGATTGGGTGTTGTCAAGAGGGTGCCGTCAAGGATATTGTCGAGGGTGTCTCGTCTTAACAGAGACGAGACTCATTGGAAACTGTAACTTGAGCCGACGTTAGAAGCCAAAGCAGCACCACCTACCCGAACGTAAATATCCTGACAGGATAACGGAAACTCTCCTTCTTGTACTTGTCCTTAAATATATCTAATTTATACCTTGAGAAACTACAAGATTGTCTGCTACATCCTATTGTCTTAAGTAATACGTTCTCTCAACCTAAAACTAAATTATCTAGATCAGCATGTGTGTTACTCGATAAATAATAATTAATTAATTAATACGCTTTTTTTTCTTCTTTTGTGAAATAAAAAAAATATGTTCTTTCATTATTATATTATAATATAATTAACAACGATATATTGCGACAAAAATATATGTGTTAGAAATAATTTTTGAAATAATATTTTGAATAATACAAGCATACTATTTTCTATTTTATTGATTCGGAACAAAAGAGAGAAGAGGATCGTGTTTTTTCTTTTTTTTTTTTTTTTAAAGAAATATCCAATATATGGGATATCGTATCGTTCGAAAAAATATATATATATCCTATGTAAATATATCCTATATAATAAAATATTGGCACACGTTGGCCCAGTGACCTAGATAATTTCTAGAAATGCCATTGCCAGATTCGATTCCAAGCGAGTGACAAAAAAAAAGAATAGAAAAACCTATCGCTTTACTTCTTGCACGTACCGGGGGGAGGGGCAAGTTTAACGGTATAAATCTTTATAGAAATATTACTCAACTGTATATATATATATATATATAAATTCCTTAAATCGACATCAAAACTACGAAAAGGGTTGCGACAAAGAAAAAAAAAACAAACTGTTTATTTTTCTTCATACACTACTACCGCGGCTTACATAAAACTCCTGAAAAAGATTACCCCTTTTTCCACGTGTTCATAGAATTGTACGTGAGAAGAAGCGAATGAATAGGTTAAAGTCTTTCAAATGGAATATCTTCGTAAGGAAAACTCGTATAGAGAAAGAAAGAGATAGAGAGAGATCCGAAATAGAAAGTATTTTTCAATGAAATTCTTTCCCACCAGACGATCGTTTCATAAAAGTAAATAAAAAAAAAAAGAAAAAAAAAAATATATTCATTATAATATATTTACCATGATTTTTCGAACGGTTATTCGTACGTCGACGCAAACGAAAGAAAATCCCGTTTTATTTTCGTTTTTTGTTAAAAACGAAAGACGTAAAATAAAAGTAACTGAGTAGAAAGATAAAAAAAAAAGTAGAAAAAAAGGAATCTGACGTCGATTTCTTCCATAGAAATATTTTATTTTAATCCCAGGACAAATCGAAAAGTTCTACTACCGTAGCGGTACGTTTACATTTAAAACTCGAACGTTTTCAACGGCCAACTTCGTACGATCAAATATTAAATTTAAGTTTTTTCGTCGGTTGACGTCGTGACTTGAAAAAGAAGTCAAATTACCAACTACATTTTTATTTGCGGATAAAGGTATTAAGATTGAAGAAAATTGTCTTAATATTTCTTCACTGTGTATCGACTCGAATAATTAATCAATCAAAATAAAGTGAAAGAAAAAGAAAGAGATAAAGAGACGTGATCATTGAAAACTGTACTTTATCCTATAACGAGAATTTAACCAAAATACAAAAGGAAAGTTTTGGAAAGGGCTATTAACAGCGATAAACGCTTTCGTTCGACCTGGAAAACTTTCTTATCTCTGCAACCAGCAAATGGATGATTACGAATATGAGAGAGATAGAGATAGAGAGAAGATGGGAGAGAAATCATGAAACTAAAGAGTAGAAAAGAGAGAGAGAGAGAGAGAAAACACACTATACGAGTCTAGCTAGTACCTACGATAAAATTATACGGTTTATGTAGCATTATGCAGTTGCACGAGCAAAGTCCGCGAACGTAATCTCGAGGAGAGGAAAACGCACGAAAAAGAGGGTAACACAGAGAGAAAGGGGAGAGGGTGGATTTGAAAGTGGAAATCTCGCGAGGTAAGCTCACATCCGTTCGAGTTTTCATTCGTGCGCTTGGCTTAACGTACAACACCACCCTAACTCCCCGGCGGCTTCCTCTTTCACGTATTTTCCCTTCTGAATGATGACTCGTACTAGGCGAATGCGATATTCGTAGCGGCGCTTTTATGAATAGCTGAGTTGGTGACAATGTAAAATGTTTGCTAAAACAGAGAGAGAAAGAGAGAGAGAGAGAGAGAGGGACCGAGGAAGAGAGTAAAATAAGAAAGGTGGCTGCTAGGGGTTGCTAGTAAGAGTAAAGGGAATGTTAAGGTGGGAAAGGATGAAGCTGGGATGATAGAACGAGGAGTTTCTACTATTCGCCAGTTTCCATGCGTGTAAATCCACCTTTACTTTTATTCCCAACACCTCTCCTTGTTTTTCCCTTATTGCAAGCTAGACGCGCCTCGTCTTTTCTTGCTTCTCGAATGATCTCTTTTTATAAATCGTCTTAAGTAAACAATTACGTTAAAAGGTAGAAGAATAAATGGTCCCGGTAATAATGTTAATTCGAAAATTGCACTTACAAAAAATATATGATTAATGTGTTGGATTCTTCAGAGTTTTTTCTTTACCTTTCTAATTTTTTATCGTTATACAATTTTTTCGTATTATGTTTGTTATGCGAGTGATCGTTATTTAACAAAATAATATATATCTTATGTTAGTGATATTTTATCGTAATATTACTCACGTTTTTATAAATGATTTTATGCTAAGAAGTATTATTTTTACTTATAATAAACAAAAAAAAAGAAGGTATAAATATAATATATAATACGAAGTAAAACAATTATTATTATAATATTTTCCAACGTGAAAATGAAAAGAATATAAAAATGTTTCAAAGTAAATATTATATTTATAGATGTATAAGAGTACATTTATTCAGAGTTACGTGGAATTATATGTGAGAAGATCCACTTTTAAATGTACAAAGCAAAAAGGAGGAAAATGAAAATTGTATAAGTACGTAAATTACATGTAAAGTAGTGCATACTTTTTTTCTACGCGAACGAACGGCTTCATTTAGATTGGACTTTGAAAAAGTTGATCGTGATACGTTTTAATTTTTCTTTTTCCTTTTTTTTTTGTTTTTCATTTACATTGAGAATAAAAATATCGAGCAGATACTGATACAGTATTCTTTCTCTAAAAAATAAAACAAAAAAATGTAAAATAGTATCACTGTATATATATTCTAGTAATTTCAAATGATAAATGTATTATTTTTCTATTTCCTGTATCATTCATTTTCCATTTTCTGTATTGATCACGTTTAACTAGTTTCAACATTTCATTCTTTCTCTCAAATTACTCTCCTTTCTTTCCTATAAAAGTAAAACAAAATAAACTGTTCCTTATTATTCCTTTTTATGATTTCAAATACTTTATCAACACGTTGACGAAACGATTGATCAGCATAAAATAAATCCATAATTTCTGATCCTATGGGAAAATGAAATTTACTTATGTTACAAACGTATTGTCATTTCGTTACCATCTCATTTTCAAAATTCGATTTAACGTTTTATTATTCGTCGGTAATAAAATGCTCGTTGTTAAACAGATGGTGGACCACCCAAGGTGGTGATAAGGATCAACATTTTATAGTTATAGAACGTCGTTTGCATCGAATGCGTTTCTAGTCAATGATAAGATGTAAATGGAAAGGAACAAAGACAGACGAACAGACGATAGACAAAGATAATCAAAGACGAGAGAGACAGAGAGAGAAAGAGAGAGATAGAGATAGAGTGAACAGTGTTCCCATTGAGACGTGCCGCCTAGAAACGGTCCTCCTTGACTATTAATTAGTCCGATTGCTTTCCCAATTACGGTGAATGTATCAACGCAAAGACAAATTAGAGACGTTACAGATTCTCCACAACAGAGTGAACCGTTTGATAAATATTTGCCAGCCAATGGACGATTAACGACGATTCCAGATCTTCGCGAATATTCCTTTCATTTTTTTTACAATTTTATTCCTTTATTCTTCTTCTTCTTCTTCTTCTTATTATTATTATTATTATCATTAATTTTTCCTTTTCTCGTTATTTCTTTGTCTATCACCTTTGACGAAGACTAAAGATGAAGAGAAGACGATGAAAATTTCACGAGAATTTACCGAGAATAATAAAGCTTTTGTTATATATATATATAAAAATACAGAGACGTATATCTCACGGCGATGAGTTGGAAGATATTTTTATGAAGAGTAGAAAGGAGTAAAGGGAACGAAACGACATAAAGAAAAAAGAAAAGCATAAAGAGAGAGAAAGAGAGAGAAAGTGAGAGAGAGAGAGAGAGAGAGTGGACGGTTGAATGAACGAGCGAGATAGAAGAAGCATGCTCGAAAGTAAAGAGAGGATTCTTTCAATTAGTTCACCGAGTGGAGATTCCAGTTAACCGAGTTTCCGTCCGGACGTCCTGCAAAGTAATGATTACGCCGTTATACTGCTTGGCCGAAGGGGAAAGGTCTTTTCCATTATGCAGTAAGTTAAACACATCCATATTGATAAGTCTCTCTCTCTCTCTCTCTCTTTCTCTTTCTCTTTCTCTTTCCTCTTTCGCCATGGCCACTTCGAAAACGTTTAATAAAATCGTTCCCTTTTCTGTTCCATCGCAAGCATTCTTGTTCTCTTAACACAAAGCTTCCAGAGTCTTCCTAACATTCAAGGAAAAAAAGAAATTTTTATTTAATATCGAAGTTTAACTCGCGTGCAACAAAGATAAAAGACAATTATAGGTGTATCATTGAAAAACTTTGACAAAAATGAACGAAGTAACGCGAACAATCGTATTTTGCTATTTAAAAATATACTGTTACGTTCTATCTGAATGTTAATACTTGAAAACAACAATATTGCAGAGTTCGTAATATTTGAAAAATTCCTTTAGTGTCATTTAGGAAAACGAAATTAAAAGTTTCCGTTTTAAAAAGTGACTTTCTTATCTTCAATCTAAAGGAATGGTGGTGGTGATGCTAGGGGAAAGAAGGAAAGGCGGAGGGTGTACAAAAAAAAACACGAGAGCAAAATTCTCAAACTTACATTAGTATGAATTTATGTAAAATTGTTTCAGCAGTCGCGTGTTAATAGAACTTGTTTAACGAGAAGATGGCAAAAAAATCATGGAAGAAAAGGGGGTCTTGAAGAGTAAGAAAAAAAAAAAAAGGTGAACTCAAATAAAGATAAATTCACTCGTATATTGATATAGCAAGAAATTACGTGGTATGTGAATAAGAGGAAGAGAGATAGAAAAACTCTCATATATATTAACGACATTGGAATGTTGGATTCCCTAGAGAGGGAGAAGGGTTCCTGTAAGTGTAGTGGCGGTAAAGGTACAAGTCCACTCAAAACTCCAAGTAATTAAAGGAACGCTCCCGGTCCTCAAAAAGTTTTCGTGTTCTTCCGTGGAAGCCTTACCCCTACCTAACCTAACCTTCTTCAGCAGCTAGTAACGAGTTTCGAGCCATTAGCAAGAGTGGAAGGACGGATAACTCTGGTCGAATAATGCGGTTCTAGAAAATAAACTGTCGGATTTAAAAGTCTCGATTGAAGTGACAAACATTGGGGAGTGTGGGGTAGGTGGGGAGGGGTGGGGGGAGGAAAAAAAGAAAAATTAGCCTATTTCTAATCGCACATTTTTGGTATCCCTTATTTCGAAGATGACATTATTTTTTTTTTTTATAGAATTCCGATGAAAATAAATTGGCCAATATTTCAGGAATGACGATACGATCTATCTGTTATAATATATTTTTGCTCAATCTCGCAAATTTAAATGATATTTTTGGTGTAATACTTTTTATTTATCTAACGAATTTTAGTTGGATAAAATCGTTCGAGGGTATCGAAGATAATCAAATTTGTTGAAAGAAAGGTAAAAAAAAAAAAAAAAAACAAAAAGGAAAAAAAACTAGAATAAAAGGATTCTAAGTGGAATTCTATGTCCTCGTTAATTTTTAAAACGAGAACGCAGAAAGTATAACGGAGAAAACTTAATAGACGCTAATAATGTGAAAGCGAGGAAGTTGAAACGTCAAAGAAAAGTAGCCGAAAGGTTCCTCGCGTTGGAATCTCGCGTTTTCAAGAAGTTAACTGCCGAGTTTGCGATATCTCGCGAGTCGCGGGAAAAGAAAGAAAGAAAGAAAGAATGAATGAATGAATGAATGAATTTATTGAACGTGCGAGAAAGAGAGAGACAATAAAGAAAGAATATATAAGTTGAGAAAAACTCGACTCGAAGGAATACGAAATATCTTTTTAATCGTCGAATAATATTCCGTCGAGTTCATGAATTAATAAGAAAAATTGTTTCACCAAATGATGGATTTAGTTACTGATATCTCTTCTTCTAAACGATAAAGTTCAACGAAGGATGAACGATGAGAACAAACGAGTTATAAAATCAAACTTCATAGAAATCCAATTGACCAAATTGAAGTATTAATTCGAACTAATACGAACTTTGACATAATTTTACGTAAGATTGATTTACGTTAGCATCAAATAAAACCAATGTATAATATTTCCAAACACGTTAAAGTATCGAATATAAAAATCGTAAGGAATCGATCGAAAAATTGTTTTGACGATGCGTGCAACAAGGAGTTAAGTAAATATCGTTGAACATAACGTGCAATAAGGGTAAGCATGAAAAAAGATAGAAAAGAGAAAAAAAAGATATTTAAAAAAAGAAGAAAAAAAAAAGGAATAAACGAGGATGCTAAATGACTTCATCGAACATTAAAGAAAGACCCCTTTCGACGTTGCTAACGATGCAATGTCATTATTTAGCTTCCATTATCGATGCCTCCTCTGTATGGCAAATAATAATTAAAGAGTTCGAGCGTTAAAATCGATGAAAGCGGACAACCGAGCAGGGTCTGTCAAGCTCGAGTCCGTTAGAAAAGAAAAAAAAGAACGAAAACACAGAGGGGAAGAACGTAAAAAATAAAAAAGAAAGAGAGAGAGAGAGAGAGAGAGAAAGATAAGAGGAATACATTTCCTCGCGCGAACGCGTTTAATTCTTTAAAAACCCTTTTCTTTCTTTACTTATCGCTCGATAAAGCGATTAAAGTTAGTGGATTTTATTTATATTGCCGACAACTTTATTTCCAATGTTAATTTCTTAATTCACGGTGCCTTTTTGTATATCTTAAAGATTACCTACCCCCATTGGACTTTTCGCGAATGGCGAAGAAACTTTATCTTCTAGAAAAAAAAAAGATTCATCTGTGGGCTTTTTTTTCTCGTTTAATTTTTATAAATAAATCTCTATGTCAACGATATTTCGTGTATAACATTTTGATATAATTATATCGTATAAATAAATTAAATTCTATATAATACTTTAACGAGATATCGGTTGATTAAAATTTATAGTTGTCTCTAGTTGACAATACCGTGCGAATGGATTAAAGTATGTACTGGTGTATATCTGTCATATTTATGGCATATCTTTTTCTCATACTATTTTCAGTCTCAACACTCTAGTCGTATATATATAGAAACAGACGGACAGAAAGTGAGATAGAAATAGACACCGATGTCACGGGATATACTAGGGTAACCATTGTACTTTCTCCATTACTATTTCAAGCATATCTATCTCGCCTACACCACCACCACTACCACTACCACTACCACCACCACCCACACACCTCCGTTTGCCACGCGCTCGTCGTGCTTTTCCTTTTCAACGTGTACACATTCAACCGGAATGAAAAGGATTCTCGCGTTAATGAAGCGACGTTGTCCACGAGCTGCTGGTGCTACGTTAACGCGTACCTGGTTTAATGGAAATTTACACAGTGCCACGGAGTCAATAGAACTTTCTTCTGCGTCGTACTATTTAGTATATACGTACGAGTCAACGTTGCTACTTTTTTTTTCTTTTTTTTATTTTGTTTTATCCTCTTTCCTCTTCTTTCTATCCATGTTCGTTTTGTTTAAATATTGAGGACGTGATATGCACGCGTGTTGCATAATGTAGGTGTGTATGTATGTTTATACGTTACCACGGAAACGTAAGGCACGAACGGAAACGTACCTGTAACAAAAAGATATTATATTGTTAATTAACCATAGATATTTTTTGTTTGTTTGTCTAAAATTAATCAATTTGATCATTTCTTGTTTTGTCTATGGAAGCATTTTGTTGTTGTTGTTGAAATTATTTTTAACAAAATATTTTCACGCGTGTTTAATTATTTATTCTACAAACATCGTATACTTTCATATACTAATTTAGAAGGGAAGTTAGAAAGAGATTGAATATTTTCACGTGTTTAATTACTTATTCTACAAACATCGTATATTATCATATACTAATTTAGAAAGGAAGTTAGGAAGAGATTGTTAAACCGTTCGATTAGTTGTCTTCGCTAAAGGAAGGGGTCCCCTTCCTATCATCATAGTTCTCGAAGCGAGATATCGAAGGAAGATACTGGACTCTCGATCGCCGATACAAACTCGTATCGGTTTGATAGCCTTATCGAAAGTTTCAAGGAGACTTCGGGCTATTAAAGCTTAACACCGTGCACAACTCGTGCAACGCCATTTTCTAAATAGACGAACGAAATTGCGTATCCTCTTATATTACTTAAGACGAGTAAGAATTTTTCATTGATATTCAAAATGGGTAGTAACAGTACCGAAACAAAAAAAAAAAGAAAATACGTTAAGTGGAAAAAAAAGGAAAGGATCGTATAAAATTCTAATCATCCTATAGAATGAGATGGTTTAAACATTGAAAATAAAAAAAAAAGATTGTCACGAAGTTCGCGAATGCCGCACGCTGCAAAATGCAATCGGTTGCATCTTATAATGGATCTGGCAGGTTGCGTTGGAGCATTCACAATAATCCACTATCTATATATATATATGTAATCCAAAAGGGCTGATACGTGAATAAATCATGGATTGAAAAAGTCTGTTCCATCGGAGAGACACTCTGGATTATATTGAAATGATGGAAATAATGGAGGACACTTTTGTCGTGCGAGCGTTTCGTTAAAAAATGACTCCTTCCTTTTTTTTTTTTTCCTTTTTTTTTTTCCTTTTTAACAAAATATTCCATTTATTCGTCCCATCGGATTAGCATTCACGTACGTTATTCGAACACTTTTAGATAATAAATCAAAAGGACGCACCGTTGGATGGGATCTATGACGTGAGATCTAAACGTGTACGTCGTCGTCGTTCTTTGGGAAGAACTCATTAAAATGTATATCAACTTAATGGCCAAACTACGAAATGTTCTCTCGGTGAAATTTTTGTAACTACAATTTTTTAGATAACAGTTAAGTAGAGACTTTTTAAATATAAAATGAAAAAAAAGAAAAAACGATTCTTATACGTCTCAGTCGAGCAAAAAGCTACACGATAAATTCCCTTCGAGGTAACAAAAAACGTATCTGTAGGCGTGAATGTAAAGGGAAATAGAAGAAACTCTTCAAATCGTATTTCATTTTAATGGCTTTTAGAGAGAGAGAGAGTGTCGTAAGAAAAATAAAAAATGCTTTTACCGGCAATTAGTTACATTTACTTTTTAACTATTTTCTCAAAAGTTATATTATTATCATTGAATTATTTGATTGATCATTCGCAAAAATATCTTCTTTCATTTATATCCTCCCCCCCCCACCCACCCATTATTCTAATTTTCATTCACAATTAATAATAGTAATAAATGATATTTGACATATAAAAAGTATCTATGGTAAAGAAGATTTTCTTAAAAGAAAAAAAATATTATTAGTTCACGGTGATTATATTGTTTCGCGAGATACTTGAATATTTTTGTGTGAATGATCGTAACTCTCTCAAGAGGATGGGGATCGTGATGCAAAATAATGTTCTTATAATTTATCAGTCATGATAGTTTAGCGTTGATTAAAGCCAGATGCTTTAGATATCATTCTCATTGAGAAAGAGCCGTGGAAAGGGCTAGGATCTCGGTATGCAAATGTCTAACACTCATTCAGCGTATCGTATTAAGCCATCGCTTCTGCGTCTAATCCTAGATTAAAACGGATTATATATACGCGACACGTCTACGGTACAAGTACGCTAGAATGGCTAACAAGTTTTATCAACGTTACGCTAACAATCCAGGTAAACATTATGAACGATCGTTCAAACTCCAGACACCCGGTGTGTACTTTGAAAAAGAATCGTATACGTATGAAATATATATATGTTACAGTCAAAGCCGGGAATCAGTCATTGCTAGTAATTCCTTGGCATTACTATGACTGCAAAGAGCATTCAGACGAAGTCGGTAATTGAAAAATTCTTCCAGTTTTTCCTAGGCATCGAATATAATACTTTGATATTCTATAGAATGTTAAATTACTATTTAAACAACGATGAAAAGAATACACTTTCGGGTACAGACACGCACAGCCATACGCAACCCCTCCCCCCT
The DNA here is from genome assembly GCF_001313835.1 of Polistes canadensis. Classification (NCBI taxonomy): domain Eukaryota; kingdom Metazoa; phylum Arthropoda; class Insecta; order Hymenoptera; family Vespidae; genus Polistes; species Polistes canadensis. Next base: position 792,527 of record NW_014569577.1, read on the forward strand.
AAAACAACCCATACAGGCAAAAAACATTTCGTTCTAAATCTGTGTATCTTCTAATACGATAGGGAGCAAAAGATACAGATTTCCGTGGAAATATCTATGAATATCTGTAATAATGTTTAAAAAATAAAGACCGAACCTTTGCAAATCGATTTATAACTCGATAAGGTATTTTACACGTAGGAAATATCAGAGATTGCAATGATATAAATTTGCTAATTTTTTGAAAAGTTTTGGTAAATATTTTTTATACTAAAAGTGAATAGATTTAAATAAAACTTATATTAAATTAAAATACACTCTTTTGTCTACGCGTAGAATACCATATCGAGTTATAAATTTAGCATGTGAAATTTAGAAAATGTCAGAGAATTCATTGCTTTAAATTGTACAACTTTGCTAATTCTTTGAAAAGTTTTGATAAATATTTTTTATACTAAAAGTGAATAGATTTTAATGAAACTAATATTAAGTTAAAGTACACTCTTTTGTCTACTCGTAGAATACCATATCAAATTATAAATTTAGCATGTAAAGTTAAGAAAATGTCAAAGAATGCAATGCTGTAAATTGTGCATCTTTGTAATTTCTTTGAAAAGTTTTGGTAAATATTTTTTCTACTATAAGTTAATAGATTTTAATGAAACTTATATTAAATTAAATTACACTCTTTTGTCTACGCGCAGAATACCTTTTTGAGTAATAAATGAATCTGAAAAGGTTCATAAAATGGCCAAGAATGCGATGCTACAAATTTTTCCTACTTTGCCATTTCTTTGAAATGTTTCGGCAAATATTTTTTATATATATTTTATTATA
>NW_014569577.1:793982-809123 GCF_001313835.1 Polistes canadensis
AAAGAAAACCCGTGCATCATATTATATTTAGTAATTAATTGTTATCGTTAAAGTGTGTCTTATTATTAAAACAAGCGACATCGTTGGCGTAATTAAAAAAAAAAAAAAAAAAAAAAAAACAGGAAAAAGAAAAAAACAAAAAGAAATGAAAGACATTAAACCTAGCCCGCAGTTGGTATTTAGATAAGAATCTCGCGAAATAAAAGAAGGAAGAAACTTTTCCTAAGCAGCTTTGTCTTATAACGGGTTCTACTTTCTCCATATTTTTTTCTCTTCTTTCTTTCTTCCTTCCTTTTTTTGTCCTTTTTCTTTTTCTTTTTCTTCCCATAGTCTGAGCCAAACGGCTTCCATCTCTATCCGCAGCTTCTTTCCGCTTTCTCGTCGTCGGTGCATTTACCCGGCAAAGCGAATTTCCCGCCGAAAAGTCCTTCCTCGATAAGAGATACTCAACCCCCCTCCTCCTCCTCCTCCTCCCTTTTCCCCACCCTCACCACCTGTCTTTCGCCTTTCACACGAAAAAGGATAGAAAAAGAGAGAAAGTAGAGAAATAGATATATTGAAACGGTAACGAGAGAGACAGGAGAGAACGAAAGTATCCACTCAGAGAATTTTTCCACCAGCAACCAACCAATCATCTCCTACCCTTTCCAACACACACACACATACTATCAGACCTGTCTTTCTCTTTCCTGTCTCTTATTCCACCCTTTCTCTCCACTCTTCTCTTCTCTTCTCTTCTCTTCTATTTATTCCTTTTGGCGATTCCATCTCCAAGCGAAAACGCCGAATCGAAAATTGATTGCTTGGCCCCGAGCAATACTATTCGGCAAAGGGTACAAGTCCAGAACGGGAATTGCAGAAAACCCAATCGCGAGAGGTTGTTTCTTCGACCGTGAATCTTTTTTTCCTTTTATTCTTTCTTTATTTATTTATTTATTTCTTTCTTACCGAAAAAAAAAGAAAAACGAGACACGGAGACAATTTCGTTGGTACTTCGACCGATGAATAAAGGGCCAAGTAGGATTAGGATTGTTACACCTAGATCCGAAGGACATCGATTATGACTTCCCAGTATCAAGTAGTATCATTATCGTTTTGGTAAAGAAACTGAAGAAAAATAATAATAAAAACTTATCAAGTATCCAACATTTTTGGGATGATACTTTAAAGATCTTAGAATCTATTGTCACGTTTCTTATTTCGCTTTGGGGAAATAAGATAAGAACCGATAAACGACTTTGGAACGGTATAATAATGGTCGAGTTTGTTTCCCACATTGCTAGGAGTCGAGCTTAATGGTTGCCGACGAGCAGTTTGTGACAGTTTCTAATCTACCAATGTATTATACGTGTCCGTCTCTTTCTCATTCTCTGTCTGTCCGTCCATCAGTCCGTCCTTGCTTCCTTCCGTCCGTCTATCTATCTGTCTCTATCTGTCTCTGTCTGTTTAACTCTTCGTAAGTAAGTGTAAGAGACAATTTATTGAGCCAAAGTCAGAGAAACGCGTAACGAGTGTTCTCTACGAGTACGCTTAGAAAAGACCTTAGTAGTCCACAATGTTCCCTCAGTTTCATCGTAGAGGTAAAGATGAATGAGTTTATATCAGGTTATCTCTTGTTCGAGAAATAATTCGCTTATGCAAAGGTCATCCCGGGATCAGACACGGCTTAGGTATATCGCGTGTCATCAAAGAGAATTTACGCGACACTGTTCTAACTAAGTTTTATCATCGTTAACTACTACCGTATTTTCTAAAGTCTGTGAAAAGCTGTTGCAGAATAAAATAGGATGAAATATAACCTTACGGGAGATTGGTAATGTCTGTATTCTGTCTATTCGTTTGTAGAAAAGTTAAAACTTGGTCAAAAGCTCGAACGAACTAAAATGCGAATACGAGAATGATCGTTATCGATTTAAGTGTCATAACCAAAATTGAAATTCCCTAAAAGGGGAAAGAATCAAAAGGATATAAGATAAATTGAAGAAAAGCTGAAGATAAATTAGATAGATGATATCCTACACCCTTTAAGAATTCATCTTTTATATTATGGCTCGAAGAGTTTCCTCCAGACGTTCCACCCCCTTCTTATGATTCATCTCGCCCTCCCCCCCCCCTGTCTTCAACTTGTACCCTTCCGTTTGACTTATCAAAAAAAGTAGAAGAAGAATGAACTATCGCTAGACTAAAACTCTGATTACGAATAAACAGACAAATATTCTAAATCGTATTGAATATAATAAATTGTTCATTTTTATTTCTATTAGCGTTTGCATTTCAAGTTAACTTGGCACTTGGTTAAAACACGAAACCCGAAACATAATTCTCGTCTATGTTATACTCTCTTCCTACTATTTTTCTTCTCCTACTTCATCCCTCTCCTTCCTCCAATCAGAAAGCTTTCGTCTCCGAGGACAAGACCACAGTAACCAACAAGGAAACGATCGGCAAGTACTAGAAACCTCTTACAGTTTCGCATGTAAGCACCGACGAACGGCACGAAACAGTTTCTCCTTCTGCTTGGTAGCATCGTGGAACTTGGACAGGACTTCGGATCGAATTACCCACGCTCGAGGGGTAGGTATCATGGTAATTGTGAGAAGTTACACCACCCACGAATACCCGACGTTACTACCCCCGAAGCCTTGTCAAGTTTCAAACCCTGTAGTATACAGACGACAAGAGAGAAAGAAAAAGAGAGAGAGAGAGAGAGAGAGAGAGAGAGAGAAAGAGAGAGAGAAAGAGAGAAAGAGGATAGACCAACCTACGAGGAAATTCAACTTAATTGTCGATTACCGAGCTAAGATGTACAATGAAGCTGATCCCGCCTACTGTCCGATCTTATTCCTGATTCTGGAAACTCGAATCTGCATACGTCGAAGAGTTCTCTTACCTCCGGTCAATTTACGTGAGTTTCTACGATGAAAGGGAATGGAAATTCGTCCCATGTAATTCTATATGTGAGTTACATACGTTCAATACGTATACATATGTGTAATATATATCTATATGTAGATTGTATAAGCCATAGGTGCATTTAAATTGCATAGAATATGTGTGTATTTAAATTGTACGTACTACTATATATCTATATTTAATTTGTAGAGAGAGAGAGACAGAGAGAGAGAGAGAAAATATACGTGTGTATGTATAATATATATGTTACATTTGTATAATTATATAACATATAGGTACGTGTGTCACGTGTATCGGAATAATATTAATCCATATTTTGCGTTAAATATTCATTCGATATTTGAATATTATGAAAATTATTCTTGTTTCTATGATGACAATCTTCTACGAGATCTTCGTAAACAAATTCTCAGATGTTTTACCAAATGATATTTAGAGTTATATTAAATGAATTTATTATTATATATCAATTTTGGAATCCCGTTTATCCTCGAATAATAACACTTTTCGAAAATATAATCCCGAGATATATTATCCATCTTATTTGGAACATTTGGAAAGCGAATTGACGCGGGATGTCTTAGCAGAATAGAAGTACTTTTCCATTTAAATGCAAAGTCGAAGAAAGTAATGAGAAAGCGTCTCTTTCTTTCGCAAACACGCGAAGGCAGCTGGATGATCGAACTTTCGGCAAACTTTTGCTGCGGACAAAGTGGGAATACGAACTTTTCAAAGCTGACGTTCCTATATACGACGATATGGCAATCTATTTTTTTTTCTCTCTCTCTCTCTCCTCTTTCCTTTTTTTCTTTAAGTACATATATACTTTGGACGTGACGGACGTTTACGATAAACGTACGTTCATAGATAATAATCTTTCGGATTTCGATCATCTTACCACAGATCATACAACGAATCACAAAAATATTCGTATACCTGTTCTCACCGTCAATTTAAAAATAATTTACTCAAAAATGGAAAAAATTTCAAAATCCATTTTACAATTATTACACTTACGAATCGATATCGATGTTATTGCAAACAAACAAACAAATATTACGCACACTACTCTTGAAATAAAATCAATATTAAAAAATAGTGAATTATGAGAAGTTGAAAAAAAAATGGTTGCGTTAATAAGTGCATACAAGTATAAAGAAAACCCCATTCGATATCGAACCATTAATACGTACTTAACAAAACGGATCCGATAAAAATCGTGAGAGTGTTCCGTCGTTAATAGTAGCTGCAAAAACCACCGTCTAGACTTCCTTTCGATCATTCGAGCTGATCGTCGATAAAACGAGTTCTGAGGATAGAGATAAACGGGGGTTGGGACGGGGTGGGGAGGGGAGGGGCGAGGGAGGGGAGGAGGGATTTCTAAGCAAGGCTGAACATTTGTCGAAGCGCGAAAAAGCTGGAAAGAAGAAGCTACTCGTTGAAAAACTTTGTGAAATATTGAGAACCTCCTGAAAGACTTCCAATGTTCGCATGTGCCCCCGACGTGATCTTTTTCTACCTTTTTCTTTTTCTTTTTTTCTCTCTATTTTTTTCCTCTTTTTTTTTTTTTTTTTTCTTAACCTTCCTTTTTTTTATTCGCACAAACCATACGTGTGTCACTTCTCTCATTCCATTCTTAAGTATGACGAGTTACATATGGGGGAAACGAAGGGGGAAGGAAAAAGTAGGGAAGAAAGATCGTAACACTGAAAAATGTGTGTGTTGTGTGTGTGCATGTCTGTGTGTGTGCCTTTTTCTTTCAGGTTTCGTCCCTTTTCTTAACTCTCCCTTTATCAATCTTTCTCTCTATCTCTTTCTCTCTTTTTTCTTTAAACTACTTTTGTCCTTTTTACATTCGTAGATTTTTCTTTCGTTCCTTTTGCTATACCCACCACCACCATCTTTTTATTTCCTTTAACACGAGGGATTTTACAATAAGACACACGTGACGAACTTTATGCGTGTCAATGGGATCTCATAAAGTTGATAAAAATAAGGTTTCCTCTTCTACCTTTACCCTGGGACTAACAAATAATAATATTATCGTATGATCGTGAAGAATAGTCGTCCACTTTGCATTATTAAATCTCCGAGAGACTTATTTCTACCAGAGAGAAGGAAAGGTCCAGCTATCTCTTTATTTTCTTTCTCTCTCTCTTTTTTTTTTCACTTTCTTCGTCTCTTATTTCGACTCGAACGGAGTTTGATTCGAAAAGTTTGCACGAGTCAGGGATATCCGTGTAGAAAAATAATGCGTTTCTTTTCCGAAAAGTAATATCGAAAGAATCGAATTTACCTGAATTCTTTTAAGAATTCGTTACAAAAAAAAAGAAAGAGAGAAAGAAAAAAGAAGAAAATAAATCGTCCACGATCGTGGCGTAATTTCGAATTGGAAAAACGGAATTTTCAGTTCGGCCACAGAGAGAGAGAGAGAGATAGAGAGAGAGAAAAAAAATAAAGAGAGAATCAGGAACAACAAGAAAATTCGATTCCCATTATCCGACGTACACACGCTCACATCCACGTATTATCAACCCCCTTTCCCCCACCCAATATTTGTCTACCTCTTCCAAAAAAACAAAAATCCCTTTTCATAGCGTACTTATCGAGTTTGAATTCTCGATGAGAAGGGGGGCGCCATTTCATCGATCCAACGGGATCAAATATCATTCGAAAAAATAAGAAAAATAAAGAAAGAACTTTTGGCGGTGGGTGGGGGGGTGTTTTCGTTCGAAAAAATATTTTCCTTTCCACGGAGAATACATACACACCGAGTAGAAAGAAAATCCAATTGTACAGGAGGGGTGGGTAGGGGGGTAGGTAAAATCGGATCACGTAAGAAATCGAAAGGGTTGTCGATCCATCGAGACTACAAATTGACGAAATCGAACTTCCATTGTGTTTTACTTCACCGCGAAACAAGATCGAGGATCTTCACTCTATCTATCTATCTCTCTTTCTCTCACCCACTCACTCGTTCACCCACTCACTTATTCACCCACCCACTCACTCACTCGCTCACTCACTCACTCACTTACTTACTCGCTTACCTATCGAAGTAGTAACTTCATTGTATTTTATAGTAAGCGCTTTCTCAGTTGGATCTGTTATCACACCTTCACGAAGCTTCATAAAGGATCCAGTCTGAATTCCAATGTTCGGAATCTACCCAGAGGGAAAAGGCCGAGGCGTGACGAGTTTCAAAAGCACGCAAACACGTTGATCCATCTCCGTGTTTCAAAATGCAAAGGATTATACAGTGTACCTTTGGCGTTTACGCTATAGTCACGTATATTCCATGCAACGATCTCATCACATTGGGACACAAAGAATCTATCTTTCACGTCAAATCCTACCAAGGTAACCCCTTTTAACATTTTCATTTTCTTATTCTTCTTCTTCATCTTCTTCTTCTTCTATTATCATAAAAGGAAAGAAATGGCGAACGGATTCAATGTAACGAGGAAAAGTAAATATAAAAATTGATAAACTAGCTACGCTTTTCCATGAGTATCTATAAACCAAACCAGACGAAGAGAAAGAAAGAGAGAGAGAGAAAGAAAGAGAGAGAGAGAAAGAAAAAGAGAGAGAGAGAGAGAGAGAGAATGACTCGAAGTTGCTTGTGGAATACAAATTTTAAAGCGTCATCTCGAATATAAATCTCGTCTATAAATCCCAGACTACGTTCACTCTCTCTCTCTCTCTCTCTCTCTTTCTCTTTTTCTCTCTTTCTCTCTTTCTCTCTTTTGCAGCTACGGACACTTTTGGAATACGAGTTACAACAATGGTAATGCCTTATCATTCTCCCTTACTTGAGTCGAGCTAGCCTTCTTGAGAAAAAGATTTGCGAAGATAAAGTGTGAAAGAAAGAAAGAAAGAGAGAGAGAGAGAGAGAGAGAGAGAGAAAGAGAGAGAGAGAGAGACAGAGAGAGAGAGAGAGAGAAAATGTAGAAGAAAAGTAAGAGAAGGATGGGCGAGCATTAAGCTTACCTCAAATCCGCTCCGTTAATTCTTAACCGTGTTACTTTCTTACATAAAGAAAAGAAAAAGAAAAAATAAAGAAATAATGTGTTAGAAAGAAAGAGAGAGAGAGAGAGAAAGAAAGAAAAGAGTAGTATAAAGGGTTCTGGCACTTCTACTGACAGTTTCGAATAAAAGTAATTCCTTCTGCTTTTCGGACATAATTTTGGTTCGGATAAACGTGACCAGCTTGCGAAATAAACATTGCAAACAGTTAGGAAGGAGAATAAGAAGAAGAAGAAGGGAGAATTCCTTTTGGAAAATAAAAGGATGAAAAAGATGGAAGAAGAATGCTATATATTGTATATAAAATATCTGCACTTGACTGGTCTCTCTCTCTCTCTCTCTCTCTCTCTCTCTCCTGACTACACAAAGATGACGTAAAACAACATCACCGAGTATTGTTCGTCGATGTGTTCGTAGCTTTGAAAATGAAACGGGGTCCAAGACTCATCGATAGTCTGCTTGTTAACTGTAGTCGTGCATAAAAATACGAATTGAAGAAAACAACTGGCCGAGAATTACACGGGAACGATAGAATTTTATTTTTTATTCAAATCGAATCGTACGAAACGTAGACGATTTCTTTTGTTTTATTTTCTTTTTTTGATCGATATAGAAATTAATTTGACGAAAAGTGATATTAAATTATTCATATTATTTTGGTTTAAATGATAAATAATTATTGATAAGGAAGATACGGGTGCGGCAAGATAACTGAATTAATTTCAATTCATTTTTTTTCCACTTTGTGCACAATCTCGATAATAGTGCATAAATTATTATGTAAATTTTTACAACCATTCCTCGTTTAACGTTAATTTAATATCACGATTATTATATTTTTGTTTCTCACATCGCTTTATTTATATCTCATAATTTGCCAGGATAAATTTATTCATGTCCTTTGTGCGCGATAAGTGTAACCAAAAGAATTACGTAATACGATATCATAATGTTTACCACGTATATTCGAATTACACAAGCTACGAGAAGAAATTCTTGCTTTGCGAGAAAGAAAATTCTTTTGTTTGGGGAACGCCTTCAAAAAAAATAATATAAAATAACGAAAAAGAAAAAAGTGTTAAAAGATCGTTTTCGTTAAATCATTTCAGTGGTACTAACGAAACAGGAAGACTAAAGATAGAAATAGTGAAAGAGCGTGTGGTAGGGAGAGGAATAGAGAAAATGAAATATACTTGGGGAAACTCGACGGAATTATTTACTCAGGAAAATAGCGTCTGCGCTAGTGCTGTTGCATCAGAGTACTGTGTTCTCGCTTTCTGTTTCTTGCTTCCGTTGAATTTGGATACGTGGTTGCAGAAAAGGGAGACGTGGAAAAGAGAAGAGAGAGAGCGAGAAATAAAGAACATGTCCTACCGAATGCATTTTCACTGCACTAGGAAAACGTATTCGCAAAGACTGGAATTAAACGTGAAATTCAAAAAACCCGTGGACGCGAAGAAAATTTGGATAAAAAATTTGTTAAGCTGATCGTCGAAAAAATGCGAAAAGACAAAAATAATAAAGTATAACATATTTTTGGTTTGGAACAAATAAAACGAAGAGAGAGAGAAAAACAACGACAGCAATAGGTGGGGGGAAAAAATTGAAAATAAAAATAAAAATTAAAAAGAAAGAGAAACGCAAGAGTGGAAGCGTCATTATTTGAGAAGCAGAGAGCATTTAGTTTTGAAAATAGAAAATTTTTCAACGGTGATTTCCAGAAGGAAGAACGCACATCTATCTCATCATCCCAGCCCCACCCCATCAGCCCTTTTTCGTCCTTCAAACGAATTCCAACGTAGCGGAATGCCGCGCGTGCGACGACGTGCTGCAGAATTCCACGAGCTGTGCCAGTACTCGGTGCACCCCTTACAAAGGGCTTCGCGTAACACGATACGTTCCTCCCCCTTTCTCACCCTCGTCTAATTCTCGTTGGTCCAACATTCTCCTTCCAGCAGACGGGGCGTATTGTCAGAGAGAGGTAGAGAGAGAGAAAGAGAGAGAGAGAGAGAGTTTCTGTACACGTTGTACCAGGTTGCGCAATGCCCGTTTTCCCGATAATGGTTGTGCTTTGCATACTGGCCGCTTTGCCACTGCTAGACGATACGATTTACAAATCTGTAATTAAAGCACTATTGTTGTATACCCAGGAAACGAATCCTTCCCACCCTTACGACAAAGGGAGAAAACGGGAAGAATAATGGATGGAAAACTTTGTCTTTTATTTATTTTACACACGCGTAAGCGATTTTTTTCCTCTTTTTTTTTGTTCAACTTTAATCAACACATAAATAGAAAGAAATTGTGAACGTTGGAAATGAAATGAAAAAAGATAGATAATGAAAAAGAGACAAGTGGAAGAAGAAGAAGAAGAAGAAGAAGAAGAAGAAGAAAAAAAAAAGAAATTCATCTCTTTTTATCCGTAATTACCATCTTCCTTCTATCTCGTTTTATTTGCAAACTACTTTCTTCATCTTTTCCTCTCTCTCTTATCGCGAATAGTTAGATATAAATATAATATAATTAGATTATATTTCATATCGTTAGTGTCTCTTTCCTCTTTATATTTATTATAACTGGCCATTACTTTTCATTCGATTCCATTTCTATTTTGCACTAATTACTAATTTATTCTTCCTTTCTTCTTCTTTTTTCTTTTTCTTATTTTAACGTCTCCAGTAGGCTTATCCTTTGGAAATAAATTTCATTCCTCTTTCTCTCTTTCTCTCTCTCTCTCTCTCTCTCTCTCTCTCTCTTAAACTCTCTCTTTATCTGTCTTTCTCTTTCATATCTCTTCTCGTGGATTAATCAACGACGGGCTAAAGGTAAATGGCGTAGAACTTGCTCAAGGAATCCCAAGTCGCAGGATCTCGCATGAATTCCACGATACGAGAACATCACATCACTTCAATCTCTCTCTCTCTCTCTCTCTCTCTCTCTCTCTCTCACTCACTCACTCACTCACTCTCTATCTATCTATCTATCTATCTATCTATCTCTCTCTATGTCTACCCGCGAGACAGCGTGATTTATATTCGACAAGGTCTCAGGGATTCGATCGAAACACGACGACGACGACGACGACGACGAACATCGGCCAGAAACTTACAACCTGCTGATGGAGTAGCGACGTACTGCCAAGTATTTCCAATAAGGAGAACTCTACTCTCTCTCTCTCTCTCTCTCTCTCTCTTTCTCTCTCTCTTTCTCTCCCTCTAGGAACAGCATGCCTTGAAGCATCTTAAGAGAAGAAGAGGACTCCGGGAATGTGAGTTAACGTGAGAGAGAGAGAGAGAGAGAGAGAGAGAGAGAGAGAGGGATAGATACATAGATAGATAGAAGAGGAGAGGGTGTCCCGAAAGTGGGGTCTGGGTGGGAAGACACTTTTCTTCGATGCCGTCGAGACTTCTACCATTATCGGTGTTCTATCGTTAATACGCCAGTTCTTCGATGTTTCTCCCATAAAGTTAACGCTTACCCTTACACTCTTCCTCTCTCTCTCTCTCTCTCTCTCTCTCTCTCTCTCTCTCTCTCTCTTTGTCTGTCTTTCTTTCTCTTTAGCCAATCCTAAAGACTTCCTTCCACCTTTCACTAACTTTTCTACTTCCCAATGACAACAGACCTCCGCGAATAATCGACTAAATATAGACTCCGGATAAAAGTCAGTTTTCTTCGAGAACCATTTATTCGCGAAAGAAATTTTTATTTAATTTTTGTCTTCTCCTATTATTTGTTTTTTTTCTCCCTTTTATTTTTATATTTATTTTTCTACAATGGTTTATATAAATTGTTCTAATCGGTATAGATTGTATTCAATACCACGACTCATGGATTTACATATAACTAAATGTTATTAGAAATTGGTATTGAAATTATCCGAAATAATATAATATATAATATAATTATAACGAAATAATTATTATATAACACAAACGAGAGTAATCTCCGAGAAGAAGAAGAAGAAGAAGAAGAAGAAGTAAAGAAGAACTTTTTTTTTTAACTGATCCTATGTAATATTTTCGAGTGGAAGTATAATTATTTTGCATTGGATCATCTTCAAATTCTAATACGAATAGAGTAAAAAGTTTGAAGGATTCGATAACTATCAGTTTAGTTTTCAACTAAAAAAAAACGATGACGACAACGACGACTTGCGACTTGCGACTTGGCACTGCGATCAATTTCGGAAATAAGAACAAAAATCAAGGATTAAAGTTTTACAGAATCTCTGATCTGAAACTTTTCTTTTCAACGAAATCGAAATTCTTAAGATCTATAGCAAATGGTACCAGGTTCTTGTCTCTTTATGTTTATATGCTTGTAATATGCTTGTGTACGTGTATATGTCTCTATGTATGTGTGTTAGTAGGGTGTATTACTCGGATCTTTTTTCCTTTCCCCGTTGCATCGCGAAGATAGGAAAAACCTAGAAAGAAAGCACCGACTATTATTACTCGTTCTCGCGTTTGACCCAGTTACAAATGGCTCATACAAATATACAGATATACATTTACATAGTTACGCGAAGTAAAAGAACATATATTCTTCTTCAATACAGGAAATGCGTGTTTCTACCAGGCGACGTATTCGAACGAGGAACAAATATCTTCTTTACTTTACTTTTCTTTTCTTTCATTTCTTTTCGAAAGATTAAGATCATCGAATTTCACGTTAAATTCTTCCCCCACGCATAAAAATCCGACTACTCGGCAGACGTCGCATCGGTAAAAACCTCGTAAACGTGTCAGATAAAATCGTTCTCGATAGGGTATACCAAATATCTTTCTTTCTTTCTTTCTCTTTTTCAGATTTTCCGACAGAATTCCGAAGGATTTTATAGGACGAATATGGGCTCTAGCTCGTGGTACCTACACGCCCGATGAATGATAAAACCAAGCCATGAGCAAATAGTAATATAGTCGGGAAAAAAACCATTCCCCTTCTCTCTCTCTCTCTCTCTCTCTCTCTCTCTCTCTCTTTCTCCCCTTTCTTTCTACTGTGTCTCTCTTCAAGTAATTAATTTAAAAAAAAAGAAATGACTTTCTTTCCTTTACCGTCGCTTTAAAATTACAACCAACAATGAAAGAAACTCTTAGAATCCTACGATGCATTGTTATATCTTTGGCATCTAAGTTTTCTTCATTGAAGTAATTGGTTTAAGTTTATTGGTTTTTGTTAAAGAATAAATCAAATGAATTAGGATTTATATAAAACATAGATAAGTGAAACTAATAGAAATATAATGCGTGACCTTACCGATGCAAAACAAATAGAATTTGATTATTATTATTATAATACGAACTTTTAAGAGTTGGTTTAACTCGGAAGAAAATATCTTGGATTCGGCTATTGTATGGAAGAAAACATTTTATTAAACGAAAACACGTAGGAAATACATTAATATTACTTGACACCAGAGCAAAAGGCCGGGTGAGAAAACCACCCAGACACAGAGAGAATTTTTTTGTTTCGTACCGCGACGAAATGCAAATTACGGAATACACACGCCGGTGCGAAAGCTGGCCGTTTCCATTTACATTAAAACAAAATGCATAACAAAAAAGAAAAAGGAGACTAAGTTCTAGGACAAGAGGGTAAAATAGAGCGAGAGAGAGAGAAGACAATAATAATAGATCAAAATGAAACAAGAGAGAGAGAGAGAGAGAGGAACGTAAAATGCAGAAAAACGCATATCGTTCATTGTGTACACGTGAACAAATGAGAAAGAGAAAGAGAGAGAGAGAGAGACAAGAGTGAAACATGTATCAAATATAAATTTTTCGCTCAACTTTAATTCTCGTTAAAGCGAGCAAAATCTGGTCGCGTTTAATATCCCAAGAAAAATGACCGTTATAATTTCGAAACTTTTATCCTTTCCCCTTTCTCGGTTTATTTTTACTCGTCGCGTTGTAATAAACCCATGTATATGCATCTACGTGTATATTCTATATCTATATATATGTATATGTATATATATATATATTGTATATCGGAAGTTCGAGCAAGTGTATCGCAAGCAAAAACGTTCTACATAACGTCATATAAGCGTAACTTACGATCAATATCCTGTTTTTAACAGAACCTTCCTGCGGTTGGAAAAAAAGGGCCCACAAAAATTGATAACTCAGAAGCATACTTGAACAAGGATTAATAATATCCTAGATGTTAGAAGTATTTCTTTTTTTTTCTTTTTTTTTTTTCGAAACGTTACATATATCTATTAAAGCATACTCAAACAGAGAAATGGCAAAAAAGGGAGAAAAGGGAATTTCTAATGATGAAGTATTAATTATTTGATCTACGAGTTAGACGAATCGTTGAATATTTTAATAAGAGAATGCCTTGGATAGGTAAAGTTACTAGAACGAATTCGAAGAAAATGACTAAATAAGAATTTAATGAAAATGAATAGGGGTTTAATTCTCTAATTCCTTACCTCGACATTCCACTTGATTAACGTGGCAAATTCATATATGAAAATACCGCCACTTTAAATTACAAAAACCCGTATACGTGATGAGGCAACAAGAAATTTGTTCATTTTCAATCTAACAATTAAATATCATTACGAGAGTAATCACTAAATGGAATATAAATACAACAACGTTCGATTTTACGAGCTGAACCAATCAACGCTAATGCGAACTTGCTTAATCAAAATATAATTAAATTAAATTCCATATAAAAACCAATATATATAATATTCGTGTGAAACAAATTCTGCTGGACAAAGAGATTCGAATTGGTATCTTTTACTTTCGAAACGATTGTCCTATCCATTGAACAATTCAGGGACCTCTGTCAACTTATTTTATGTAACATGTACTCGATAAACCCATAATATTATATTATATAAAATGAAACAACGATAGAATAATTTGGTTGATTAACAAATTGACTACTGTAAAAAGAAAACGAATCAAATTCGAAGTAACTTCTTGACGAACTTTCCTTACCAAATAACTGCCCTATGCTAACTCTGTCAACTTATTTTATTTAAAATGGAGATACTCTATGAACCCATATAACATAATAAAAAATAAGACATCGATATAGAGAGAATAATTTCGAATGGATTAACAAATTGATTGCCATAGATAAAACTAAATCATTTGACGAATCGGATTTGAATTATCATTCTTGACCAACGTAACCGCGAAATCTTGCTACATCGAACAGCTCGACAGTTCGAGAAAGAGAAAGACAAAGAGAGAAAGTGTAAGAGAAAAAGAGAGAGAGTGAGATAGCTTCTTGACGAATTTTGTATTCCAAACGACTGCCTTATGCCAACTCTGTCAACTTATTTTATTTAAAATGGAAATACTCAATATGAATCCATATAATATAATAAAAAATAAAACATCGATATAGAGAGAATAATTTGGAATGGATTAACAAATTGATTGCCGTAGATAAAATTAAATCATTTGACGAATCGGATTTGAATTATCATTCTTGACGAACGTAACCGCGAAATCTTGCTACGTCGAATGGCTCGACACTTCGTTGCTAGTTACAAGAAGAACGACAGTTCGAGAAAGACAAAGAGAGAAAGAGAGAAAATGTGAAAGAGAGAGTGAGAGAGAGATAGACAAGGGAAAGGAGGGAAACAATAACGACATTGTTCGACTACGGGGTCTCCGTAGACCCGACGCGTACAATCTGCAGGCCTGCCATTGTCTCGTTAATTAAACGGATAAGCCGTCGAGACGACGACGACGACGACGACGACGACGACGACGACGACGACGATGACGACGACGATGAGGAGGAACGACGACTTCAACTCTGTCGAGAAGGAAAGCACACATACATACACACAGATAGAGAGTGTCAAAGTGTGAGAGTGAGAGAGAAGCATCCAATGGTGGTCCGAAGCTAGCAAGACTCGTCGACGTGTCGCACAAAGCGACGGAAACGTTTGACGGGGTTGACGGACAGACTCCTAGATAATGAAGTTACGTTGGTTGGGAGAGGGACATTCGGAGGAGATGACGTCGTCCAGGAGTGTGAGTATAAGCGAGAGGAACAGAGAGAGAGAGAGAGAAAGAGAGAGAGGAAGGATATCTACCCTCTCGATTTACCGTGTTTGCTTCTCTCTATTTTCCTCTCTCTCTCTCTCTCTCTTTCTGTTTCATTCTCTCTGAAGCTTCATCGTACATAACCTGTCACAAGCTCGTTTACCAGATTTTGTCTCCCTCC
>NW_014569577.1:810433-827043 GCF_001313835.1 Polistes canadensis
TCTCTCTCTCTCTCTCTCTCTCTCTCTCTCTCTTATTTCTATCTTGTTTTCTCTTATTTCACCATAACGTTCCCGTAAATTCGAGGAAAAAAGATTCCATAGTGTTTCGAAGGAATACAGAAAAGAAATACAAACTCGTGTATAGGATTGTGTATTCTCTGCAAACGATATACGATTTGTGGACTACTCTCCGATGTTAGACGTTCATCCATGGATAGCTTTCAATGAAGGTTGTTGTTCACAATCCAACGAACGTTGGGGAAATCGAAACGGCGAAACGGAAAAACAAGATAGCCAACTTGAAGTGGGAGTAAAGAAACAGTTGGGAGTAGTAAGTGAGAGAAAAACCAAGACGGAAAAGGAAGAACAAGAAAAAGAGAGAGAAAAAGGGATAAACTACTATCGTGAATAGTACATTGGTACGTCAGACCCTGCTACGATTTACTCGAGTTAACCGAAGTGAGACGTGTGATAGACGAGTACGCAAAATGAAATGGAAAAATGAAAAGAAAGAATCGTTTTTTTTCTTTTTCTTCTTCTTTTTCAAAATGATTATATTATATTATTATAAAACATTGGAAATTTTTCATTTTATACGTATATCAATTTTAAAATAAAACCATCACCCTTTTCGTACCTGTAACCGCGATTTTTCGAAATACTCTATCTTGTTCTCCGTCTAGTTTTTCTTCTTCTTCTTCTTCTTCTTCTTCTTATTGTTAGAACTATTACCATCTCGTGTCTATCGAATGCTATTCGAATTCGGTTTTGTCTCGTGGGAGAAGAAACGGGTGTTTGGAAAAATACAGAAGAGAATGAGAAAAGGAGAAAAGACTTATGTACACATACGTATACACACGTGCACAGCTCCCTTTTATATATATACATATATTGCATATAAGTATATATAGAAAGAGCAATGGTTTAGAAGGATTCGAAAGAATGAGATTTCTTTCTATTTCACATCCTTCTCTCTCGTATACTTTATTCTCTCCTATATATTCCGCCACGAGATTTCGTGGGTTTAAAGACTTGCCGAGGTTGCGGTTTTCAAACCGAAATAAGACGAAAAATAATACGAGAGAGCACGACAAAAAAAAATAAAAAAAAATAATGAAAGAAAAGAAAAAATGCAAGAAAAGAAAGATCGATAGGTATGCGGTCCCGCGAGGGATCCTTGCTGTCCCGACACCGCCAAACCACCACCGATCAATTTTTCACTTACACAATTCTTCAGCTACGAAATTTTTCCAACCTTCTTCTATTTGCCATGTCGAAGCTGCCACGAGGGAAGAGATCGAATCAACCTGGAAGAAGCCTTTCTTCCCAACTATTCGCCAGTCAACCTTTCTTGCCAACATTCCTCTCTTCTTTATCTCAAAGAGATATATTTTTTCCTTTTTCTTTTTTAATTTCATCAATCCGTACCTAAAGTTTACGAATCATAAAAGACAAATAAAAACGAGGGAGAATACGCGTGAATACTAAAATTCTATTATTCATCGAAGTGTTAAAAAATATTCTATATACGGTGCCGATATTTTTTATCGATTTTATTTCTTTTTTTTTTTATTTTTAATATTTGTTTTACACACCCCCTTTCATCAGTGGCGACAAACGAAACTGCATTACACGGCAAATACAATTTTCGTATTGGTATTTTCTTCTTTAAAAATAAAATACATTTATTTCTTGATAAAGAACAAAAATATAAATATAAAATAGAAGATATGAAAGATAAAGTAAAGAAAATCGAATCGAAAGGTTTTAAATCGTGTAATTAGCTTTGAAATACTCTCAACATTCGGCTAATTCGGTAATATTGACTGTATACCCAACGAATTGAATTATTTTGAAAGAAAGTCTCGAATCGTTCAATTTCGTTAGTAAACCACCACCAACTAACAGCAGCATCATGGTGCGTGCGTGGTACGAAACGAGAGATGAAATTCCCCCGAGGGATACGCTCCTGAAAATGGCAAACCGAGTGTGTGTGTGTGTGTGGGTGTGTGTGTAGTACCTCGCTTCAGTAGACTTCGGTGTCCCGGCTCGTTTCAATTTCAAAGTATTTGGCTAACACACTCGACGTGTCTAGTGAGGAACCAAAAAGGAAAAAAGAAAAGAAAAGAGGAAAAAACAAAGCCCGCCAAAAAGGTCTGATAACGTGTATGTTTTGAGATTTGAAAGAGAATTAAACGAATTTTATAAACTTACGAATTAATCAAAATAGTCAAAATAGGTATTGGCTACTACTAAAAATTATTACATTTAAAAGTAGCTCCTCCTTTTGTATAATAAAAAGTTAACACATAAGTGAGAACTTTTTGTAATAGAAATTTTTCGTGAATACCACCGTCAATAATTTGCTTTTTTCTCGACGAATAATTTTACGTTCTACGGTAAAAGTAATAAACCAGGTTAAAAAAAAAAAAAAAAAAAATTGAAAACAGGGTAAAGATGTAAAATTTTCAAAAGCGCGATACTAAAAAAAAAATAGAAAGAAAAAACAAGTAGAGAGAGAGAGAGAGAGAGAGAGAGAGACGATCAAAAAATACAAAATAAAAAAAAGTAGAGAACCTGTAAAATTGATAAACTCGTTGTACGGTAAAATCAAATTTTACGTTCGTCGAACGTGTATACAATACTCTTTCGAATTCCTCCCCCTTTTTTAAAGAAAAAAAAAGGAACAAACCTGATTACAAGAAAGTCCGTTATCAAACGAAATTCAATCCCCAATTATATTAAAAAAAAAAAAAGCTCTAAATTGCAAGGGAAGCCGTTTTTCAACAACGAGCCGTTACGTAACCACACGAACAACGCACTCAGGAATAACCCTATCTGTAACCATCTACTTCGATGAGAGAGAAAGAGAGAGAAAGGGCTTTATTAAAAACTACTTTTTCCCCGATGCCTCTATCTCGGGTACTTCAATTTTTAATTATTCCGTTACTTTCGCTTCCCGAAGGAAAAAGGGCTGATGCTCCTTTCCACTATCCTTCCGTTTTCCTACCACCCCTTAGAAGATTCTTCCGATCCAACCCTTCTTCGCTCAATTCTCCTCTTCCTTCCACATTGAACTTCTACCTTCACGCACCATTTTTTATCAAATATATTTTTTACGCTGGCCCTTTTCATATTTTATTTCTTTTTTTTTTTTTATTTTTAAAGCGTACGTTAACAACGCGAAACTCTCGTGAAAATGAAAACGCGTCATCGTTCTCTCGTTTTCTTCTTTTTTTTCTTTCTTTCTTCCTTTCTTTCTTTCTTTCCTTCCTTTTTTTTTTATTTCTTTCAAACAATACCGAATTATACCCGTGACATCGAGCAAACGTCACGACTTCCCTTTTTAGACTGATTGATTGCAAGATTACGACTGCCACGACAAAAACCACCGATGACTGTAATAAATCACACTTCCGAATGAACGATTGGGACATAATCTCCTACACTGTTCTCTATCCTTTCTCTCTCTTTCTCCCTCTCTCACTCTTTGGACTTGTTAGAAATTAAACTTTAGCAGCAAAAACAAATAAAATGGAGTACTAATTAGGAAGAGAGAGAAATTTGAAGTAACGATAATGTTGATCGTGAAATTTTCGATCCTCGGTAACTTCATTAATCTTCTTATCACAAACACTTTTCTATAATTTTAATTCATATTTATAAAAACAATAAAGTATCATTATTTTTTATAGAAATTATATATAATTGAGTATATATGAAAATTAAATTAAAATTCGATAAATATAAATCAACGCGCGTGTGAATATTATGATTTAATATTTCTATTATATCTTCGAACGAGAAGATTTGAATATTTTCTTACGTTAACATTTACATACTCGCAAAGATTGAAATATAATTTATTAAAAATACAAATTTCTTTCACGATGATGGTTAATTCATACGCGTACAAAGATAATTAATTTTTTCAAAAAGAGAAAATGAAGAAAGAAAGAAAGAGAGAAAGAGAGAGAGTGATAAAAGCGAACGAAAAACGGAAAAAACGAAGAATACAAGAAAATTGAACAATTTCTAATTAGATCTACCTTTTTCGCGTCTAGAAATAATAATATTGTATAAGCTATCAAAAGAGCAAAGCCTTGAACGAAACTTTAACGATGAGATAAAATAATTAAGACAGACCAGACCAATGGAGAAGGGGAAAGGGAGGGGGAAAGGTTGGGAGGTGGGGGTAGGGGGTTGGCAGATACGTACACTCTAATACTGAAGTAGATTGAAAACTAAACGAAGTATTGCGAAAGAACGAATCGAAGGAACGATATTTTGCTCCTCCCTTTGGGAAGTTCATCAGCCGACGGGTTTATTAGTTGGAAATAAGAACGATAGACAAAATGAAATGAGCGAGTCAGTCAGCGAATGAATGAAAGAAAAAGAGAAAGAAAGAGAGAATGATAAAGAAAAGGTAAGAAGATAAAGAAAAAGAAAGATAACTTGGTCTCCTTCCTTTTTTCCTTCCTTTCTTCCTTCTTCTTCTTTCACCACGATCGAAACCATTTCGCATTACGATCGAGACGCAGAAGGGGAATGGAAAAAGAGAAAAGGATGGATGGATGGATAGATAGATAGATATATAATGAGAAAGAGAAAGATAAAGAGAAAGAGAAAGAGAAAGAGAAAAAAAAGCAGAGGGTAAAAAAGAAGGAAGCATGCTTCGTTTATTCTCCTCCACCAACCAACCCCCTCCCCTCCCCAACGAACTACTTGATGCGCAATAATTGACCGACTTTGCTTTTTTCTTCGGGGGGAATAAAAAAAAGTAAGGGGGAAAAAAAAACCGGAGGAAAAGAAGAAGATAGAAAACAAATAGGGAAATCTTTAGAAAAAAAAAAAAAAAGGGAATGAATACAAGGGTGCATACCTTTTCTTATATTGTATATGTATATATATAATGGTACACCCTTTTATGCAAAGACGGTTATTTTTTTCCCGCGGAAATAATTTCTTTTTTCTTGTCATACCGAACTCTCCCACGTCTCACGAGTAAAATTTCAAAGAGAATTTTTTGCTCTGCATTCACGGTTTGAAATCTAAATTATGTAGGAAGACAGAAACAAGAGAGAAGGAAGAAGGAACGAAGAGAAGAGAGAGAAAGAGAGAGAGAGGAAGGAAAGAGAGGGGGTGGAAAGATTTGTGCATACAGAGGCTAACTTCTTTAGCAAATGTAAAAATCAATTAACGCGAAAGACTACACGCAGTGGTTCAGACATTTGATCCAAATGGTTTAAAAAGAAAGTGGAAATACAAAAATTGATAAGAAAAGGAAAAGAAATCGCGAATTGTGTTTCGCGAATCAAAATCCAAAGTAAAAGAAGAAGAGAGAGAGAGAGAGAGGTAAAGAATTTTGGAAGCATAAAGGTAGCAATACTTTATCCTAATTCAGAAAATCCTCGTCCGAGCGTGTAGAAGTTTAATAACGATTTAAAACTCGTTAATCGAGCCAAAATCCTTTTTGGAGAATCGATGGACCGTAAGGAAAGTAGAATAAAGAGGTTGGGATCTTTCTCTTTCTATCTTACGGATTAATACCGTACAACAACGTAATCCCGAGGACCGAGACGATAAAGGATTTTTCGAAAAGCTTGGGGTTAAACCGCAAACCCGGAAGATTTTAATCCAGGAACTGGCTTCCGTCAGAGTTTCGTTTACTTTTTTATGCTTACGTTAGTCTATAGCAGTATAGCAGACTTGACAGATGTATAAATAGTAAGAATATAATAAATATATATATATATATATATATGTGTATACATATGAGTAGAAGAAAAGCTTATCTTATTTTGGTTGAAAATTTGGATACGATGCAAGTAGATGCAATACCATCACAGACCAAGCTTTAACATAGTCCAGTCATATAGAGAGATAAAAAGAAGTGAAAAATGATAAAGATAGGAAGAGAAGGAACGAACGAGTGAGTGAGTGAGTGAGTGAGTAAGCGAGATGGAATAGCCAAAGGAAGAGCGAAAGGAGCAAACACAAGGAAGAATACATTGCTAGGATCGAGCTTTACACCCGAAAGCTTCCCAAAAGGGTGGCCGGTAGTTCGGGTACATTATGCAGAGCGACGAGCAAGCCAAGCAAGCAGTCTATAGATACACCACTACCTACATATCTATCTAAATATGTGTATACGAGTGTAAATGTGTTTATATGTCTCTCTCTCTCTCTCTCTCTCTCTCTCTTTCTTCCTCTCTAGGAAGGTTTACCCAACGGCAGTACTTCAACACGAACAATATCCTAACTGTGAGATTTACTCCTTTCCCTTCCTTCCACCTTTTCCACCGTTCTTTCATAGTACAACGTATCTCTGAATACTCTGTAGCTTATCGTTATGGTCCTACCTAGCGATACGACTTAATCTTTCCGCCACGAAACGATGACGAAGAAGAAAAGAAAAGAAAAGAAAAGAAAAGGAAAGAATAGGAAAGAAAAGAAAAGAAAGGAAAAACAAAATACGTAGCTACGCGATTCTTGTGAGAAATCTTTTCGTACCACGGGTTTAAGAAAAAAAAAAAAAAACTCCTACGATCACCTTTCGCAAAGGTGGTGGTGATGGTGATGGTGGTGGTGGTGGTAGTAGTACCAGCACCGACGTGACATCATTTAAATGAAAATTCCCTGTATTCGGCTATATAATCTCCAAGTCTAGTCTTCTCCTTCTACTTTCGCTACCCACCCACCCAAGATATCTCGATAAATTATTCATGATTCCAAAGTACAACCGATGTATCACACTGGATATACACACACATACACATATACATTTTCGATCGCGAGAAATCGTGACGAAGGTTTAACTCCGCGTAACAACCTTTACTTACTACTTTTTTACTTACTTACTTACTTATTCGTGGCTTGAATTTTTCTTTTCTTAAATCAGTTTTTTTCTTTTTGTTATCCAGTCGAATGATTTGATTACGCAAGACGAAGAAAATCGTACGATCATACATGGTATACCAGATGTACATTTTTACTTTTCCTTAAATCGTTAAATTAATAATTATTTCAGAATAATGCATTTTCTGATCATCAAAATATCAATGATAGGAATAAAATTTTAATTAAATTATTAATTTTAAATCTATATTTTAATTAAATATCGAATGGACATATTATTGAATCGTCAAAATTTCTTTTATACCCAAAAGAGGAGAATTTTGTATATTCCGAACAGTAACGATGGTATCGAAACTATTCGATCTCGGTAATATTTACTCTTGAATAAAACATTAATTAAATTTTAAACGAAACGTTACACGAAATGAAATAAAATTCCTATCGATTTTTCAAAATCATCTCGACCCCCTCTTACGAATCTTAAAATGATCAAAACAATATCTACCATATCTCCAATAATTAAATTCGATCAAACGCCATACATGAATGCATACATACATACATACATACATAAATACATACATATATACTCGCAAATTATTGGAATAAAAAAAAACAGGGGACGAGAGAGGGGAGGGAGGGGACTCGATAGAAAGAAAAAAAAAGGAAGAGAAAGAAAAAGAAAAAGAGAGAGAGAGTATACGCGCGAGAACATATTATAATTTTCTTTTATAAAATCAGTTTCCCGCGGTACAATCGATATTCGGCGCGCATGTGCGCGTCACCCGTTATATTACACGAGGGGTGGCAAGTAGGGATGAGTGTATGTACACGTATGTTATATTCCTTGCTCACATCCATGTTTCCTATGTGTTTCCATTAAAGCAGAAAGGTGAACGCGGAGAAACGTTGACGTAGAAAGGATCATCGGCGTACCATATGTGTCGGCTGTCTTGCATTCAGTGACAATTTCATATTACATATATATTATATACATATTCGCCAGAACATATGTAGATATATATATATATATATATATGTTTCCGATTCTCGAGAAACCAACACGTTTGCAAGTCATGTATTTCAATATGCAAGTGAAGTAGTAGTGAGTATAACAGTGTGTAGTAGGTTAACCCGGATAGTTATTTACCGTTTCGCGAATGAATCGTAGGTAGTAGGACTGTGCGATTTACTTGGCTGCACACATGCCATCCTTGCATCTGCATACAGTAAGCTTACATTAGCCGATAACTATAACATCGCATAGCATCTTGCAGTTACGAAGACTCGGCGAGAAACGACGCGCAAATCTCGCAACGAAAAAAAGAAAAAAAAAATAATCAAAGAAGAAGAAGAAAAAGAAGAAGAAAAAAGAAGAAAAGATATATCTCTCTCTCGTTCTTTTCTTTGGCGGGGATTTGTTCAACGTATGAAGATCGGATACGTTAATGCATGTATATTTATTTGTATGATATATGGGAGTGGGAGTGGGAGAGGGGAAACCTAGTAAATCTAGTAAAGTAAAGTAAAGTAAAGGAAATAAATATAAAGTATAAGGTAATACCAGGAAATGGATTTGCAAGAAGCGACCCTTTGCAAATTTGCCTCCTAGGTAAATCGGAAACCTTCGTGAAATAAATATCTCGCGTACACACTTATTACGCTTGGTGCAACTGTATTACCTGAAACGGACAAGTACACAATGCCTTGAAACGGGGAATAAGGACCGTACAAAATAGAAAGAGAAAAGGGAAAGGGGGGAAAAAGAAAAACAAGAAAAGAAGTATGTGAAAAATGACGCCATTTGCAACCTCAAAAATGTCTGGGACCGCCGTCGTACAGGTACACCTACATCACGCACCATTGCTCCAACAACAACTCACCGTTCAGGACTATGATTTATTTAGCCCGTGGTGGTTAAGGGAAGAAAACTTTTCAAGTAGCTTAGTATCCGAAGAAATATATATATATACACATATACATCTATCACTGTTCTGCTTATTTTCAGTAATGGGTTTGGGCTTTCCCCTGTCCTCCCCCTCCCCCTCCTTGAAGGGAGAAACCTTTTCGCGAACATACTTTGTAGCATACTTTTCGTTAACGGCAACTCCTAATTTCGCTTGGCCGACTTTTAAAGTTCCAGAAAGGAATTGGATATTTACTATTCTACTTCTCTTAAACGAATATAATTCGTTATATATACTTTTCGAAATATCATGGTTTTAATTATGTTTATTGATCTATAGAGAAATGGGCATGTGTAAACGTTTAGTTGAAAAATTGTCAATCTCATTTTTTTATTTATTAGCTTCGCGAAGCACGAATTTCTTGAAATTCGTTTCTTTGAAAGCTCGATATCGTTTGAAGGAAATCTACCATTGGCTGTTAACAAATTGGCATCGTCAACAAGAATTGCGAAATAAAATAACTCTCTCTCTCTCTCTCTCTCTCTCTTTCTCTTTCATTTTTAGCATGATTCGGCAGAATGAAACTTCTTATTTGATATTTTCTCCATTTCTTTGGTTCTTTTCCTCTTTACGCCTATTATTTTCTATTCTTTTTTCTTTTTATCTTTCCAGCCCGTACGATAGCACGTCGAACGCAAATTAGCGTATAATAGGATTCTCAGAAAGCACGGTGATAGTACTCCTAAGACTTCTAGTAATATAGGTCAGCCATCAAAAATTTAGCTCAGGGAATGCCGATAATCTGACCGAAACGAACTCTAATCTTTTGTTGCCGCCAACTTTTTTTCCGAACCCAAACGACGTCTACTCCTTAGCAGTAGACTATGAAGTAAAAGTAGAAGAAGAAGAAGAAGAAGAAAAAGAAGAAGAAGAAAAAGTAGAAGAAGAAGAAGAAGAAGAAGAAGAAGAGGAAAAAGAAGAAGAAAAGGATGATGAGAAAAAAGCTCGTAAGCCTTCATTACTTTGCCGTTGCCTATGACGTTAAGTCTTTGAATCCCCTCTTCCAACGTTCTCCATACTCCCAATTCAACCATCTAAGGCAAAGAAGAAGGAAGAGTAGGTTGGTATATGAGTAGATCTATACGTGTGACATAAAAATACGTCTTGTTAAGTTTCCAACAGTTTTTTATATTTTCCAGATGCTACATATCATAAAAAATGATTATCCCTCTCACTCACTCTCTCTCTCTCTCTCTCTCTTTCTCTCTTAAAACGACAATGCGAAACAGTGAAGTAATTTATATTTCGAATCGAAGCACTATTAATTACCAAACGAAATTCCTGCCATCGGTCTACCGTGAAAATCTGGGTCACTCGTTTTCACTTAATCGCTTTAACAGTAATAATAATAATAATAATAATAATGATGATGATGATGATAATAATAATAATGAACTATTTATTCGTACGATTTCTATCGAACATAAGTTTTGGTTCCTTCGAAATTAAACAAGGTAAAGATCCTATCCTACAAGATGATAGATAATTGAGAAAATGATAATTATGTAGAATGGTAAGCGTGTTAAGGAAATGTTTGGTAGAAAATAACTTTCAATAGATTGTATCGACGTATTCATCGATCCAAACTAAGACCAACTAAAGTTTCAAATGAGAATATTCAGTGAGGTTTCTCTCAGTAAGCATCAATAGGGGGACCTGAGAAGAGGGGGATAAGATTAGCTCGAAGATATACGAGCTTCTCTCGTGTGGGGTTTTCTTATTCGAAAGGTCACGAAATTTCTTAAATCCAATTAACAGTTGACCATAATTATTAATAGAAAATATTTTCAAAGAATATATATATAAATATTCGTTAATTAATTAAAATATATATTCGAAAGATATATATTTTCTAATCAGATGATTTGATAAAATATTTTTCTGAAAAAAATAAATAAAAATAAAATATTCATCGAATATGATCACACATAACTGATATAATAAAAAAAAGTTAAAGCGTTATAAAAATGATTTAAAAGTTTTACTTTTTTACATCTTTGAAGTATAAAGGAGTATTAAGAACGGTCACTTATATTCTAGGTGACGTTGCTTAGAAAAATAGTCCTGCCGGATAAACGTCGGCTTGGAAAGCTTTGGAAAAATACGGACTACCTTCTTGTGAATGGTATCGAATAAGACAGCGAACACACACACACACACGCACACACACAAACAGAGCCAGACACACATACCTTTTAGGTGGTTCTGACGAAGTTTTCAATTCGTTCCCTTGGGGTATATGAAAGATAGGAATTTTACGAAGCTCACCGAATTTTCTGGCGGACTATATTTTCCGTACGGTTTTATATCTGTGAGCAAGTAGGGTAAGCATTGCATCGAAGATTCGATCCCCCTTAATCGGAAGTCACCGGAAATAACGAGTTCCTTACGAACCATCCAAAATATCGATTTGTCTCCCGATTCGTTCGATCATCCTATTTTTTCTTCCTCCTCCTCCTCCTCCTCCTCCTCTTGTTCATTCCAATTCGAACCTTTTTATCAATAAACAAAAACTTTGTCTCTATGATTCACAATGGAAGAAAGACGAAACTTTTCTTTTCCCTTCTTTAGAAATTTTTCCAACGGACGTTTAGTTGTAGTAACTAAGTATCATGGATTATTACAAACATTGTTGTATATATCGTGTCGCAAAAGAGAATGATCGATCGGAAAAATGATCGTGATAAAAATGTCCTCTTTTTCAAGATTTCTTAGCAAACTTTCTATCTATTTTCTATATATATATATATATATATATATATATACGTGGTGTACGCGTGTATGTGCAAGAACGTATGTACGGTTTACATGCTACGAATTGCGGTAAGATAAACAACTAGATAAACAGTAAAGTAAACGAACCCCGAACGAATTTGCTAGTAAACGATAACAAAACTTTGAGAATATAGATTCTTGTCAAAATCTGATCACGACACGAGTTTCACGCGTTATAACGTAATAATTCATCGATCGAATTATGTCAAAGATAATATGCTTAATGAAGAAACATGGTATTATTCACGGAAGAAGAAGAAGAAGAAGAAGAAAGTGCAATCAGCGGAAAATGATTGATCAAATATCTAACGAAAAACAATAGAGAAGAAAATATAAATATAAACAAAGAAAATAGGATAATCACAAGAAAAAGTTTCCTGTTTGGTTCGTTAGGATGTTCGCGCGTACGTGTATGTAAAATACTAACATCACATGCAATACCTACCACCTATGTGCATTTATGTAACGAAACAGCAGTATGAGTATACACAAAGTACACACGCGTAACGTATACGTATATACGTATGTATGACGACGACAATGACCATATTCTCCATAGGATTAATAGATTTAACGAATCCACATTCGATCATTGAAGCCCGAGAAAGATTAAAAGCAAATAACGCGATGATCCCTAATAGGGTGAAACGAATATATATATATATTGGAAAACGTTATTTAATCGTATCCAGCATTAGATGGCTTTTATCGTACCATAATCTCACGATCTACGACAAGTCTCAACGTTGGATGTGACGATCGTCAAAAGGATAAGGATATCGAATGTTGAAATTGAGAAAGAAAAGGAACACGCGTGATATAATAAAGAATAGAAAAGTGATAGGATGGAAAAATAGATTGGGAAGAAGATGAAACGTCTCGAATAGAGACAAATATTCTCTAGCTCGTTCGATAATACCTATCCTACCTATCCTACCTACCGGTGTCGACAAAGTATACGATAAAAGAAATGACGAAAAGAAATAGAAGAAGAAGAAGAAAGATAGTCGAATACGATCGAACATGTCCGATCACGAAACGAAAAGTCATTGCTTTTGCACGTGCCTCGCGAATTCGAGAAAAATTCGACTACGTATCCACTTCCCCCACCACTATCTTTAAGATTTTTACTCGAAATTCTATCTTTAACCATTGTATACCATATGTGTGTTTGTATGCGACTGTACGAGTCTCTCTTTTTTACAATCTTTTATGAATTTTTATAGTTCTGACGTTGCCCTATTTGAGAATGAAAATTCCACGTCCCAAATGTTTTCCTTTCCTACTATTTTTCGTTATATTATCTCTTTCACGTTGTATTCCTTTTATTTCTTTCATCCTTCTAGAAGTACACGGTCTTCTTTCACGTTGAATGAAAAATACATTTCGCGAGTTGTAAATGGACCGATAAAAGGATTACGAGTCAACGGTGAGGACAATCGAGTTCGAGTTTCTTTCTTTCTTTCTTTTTGTTTCCTTTTTTTTTTCTTATCCTTCCGAAGAACGAATACTATTCGCAAAATAAAAGCCGATATAAGAGCACGAACCTTCGGAAACGTCGTTTTACAAATTAACTTCCTCGCACCCGGTTTGATCCACGGTATTCGTATAACGAAAAAAGGCTAAAGTTTAACGCTCGAAACGAATTTACGACAATCCTTATTTCCCTCCTTTCTTCCTCTTCCCTCTCTCTTTTTTTTATCTTCGAAGCTTAGGAAGAATTCCTTACTATCTTTTAATTCCAAGTTACCCTTTCATCCCAAAGGGTTCTCTCGACTTTCTCTCCCAGTATTCGCCATTAGACTTCTTTCTTTCTCTACGTGATAAAATGAAAATAGTTAAAAAACAAAAAAAAGTAATAATAATAATAATAATAATAATAAAGGAATAGATAATTGACACGGGTGTTACTCGTCGACAATCGAATTTTCATTCGATAAAATTCCCTTTTTGTTCTCCTCTACTCCCGATAAAAAAAAGAAAAAAAAAAAACTTGAACCTACGATATATTCGCAGATATCAGAAAGAGAAAGAAACGAAGTAACGAATAAAAAAAAAAAAGATAGTTAGTAGTAATCGAGGAAAACAGAGGAAATAAACAGCCAGGAAAAAACGAATTTGAACGGGACGATCGATGTAAAAGCGAGTTACGAGTTTTTCGATATGTACGTGCTCACGACTCTTCCCTTCCCCTCCCTTCCCTTCCTTTCCCTTCGATCGTTCGTAGACACCTTTTCTTTCCTGAAACACTCTAGGAACCCGCTATAACTCAACTACTATAGTCTTCTCGTCTTCCTCCCTTATTTTTCTTGTCCTACCTTCACGTCCTACACCGGTCAAATTATCGTCGAGCCTCTCCTCCTCCTCCTCCTCCTCCTCATCCTATCTCGAAGGGCCTTTCCCAAAATTACTTACGACCTCACGGAACACCGTAAGTCTTGACAACTCGAAATTAGTTCCCGCGAGAGAATGAGAAAGGAGGAAAAATAAAAGAGAGGAAGTATTAGGTATGCACGCTTTCGAATTCGTTAAAGGGAAAGGGATAGGATAAGGGAACCGCCTCTTCCTTTTTCCCCTTTTTATCTCTCTCTTTCACTCTGACATTCTCTTCTTCCCTCGCATCCACCTACAGACTTAAAGAAAAGTTCTCTTTCGAAAAAATATTACCACCGGCAATCATGTTAACGTGACGTTTTAACGAGCTTCGATTATTCTTTTCCCCCATCCTATTTTAACCGTGATCCTTCAATTCGAATGAATTTCAAAATTCTATATATATATAAATACTTCGTAATTTACAACCGAACCCCTCTACCCGACCAATTCGATGCATTTTTTCATTGAACGCAAATTTCGTTACGTTTTATCATGTTCTCTGTGAAATCATTTTGTTTAATAACAAAACAAACAAAAAAAAGAAATAATAAAATAAATAAAAAGTATCTCGCGCGCAAATATTAATTTTAATTGTATTTTTACAAAGGTTTTCCGCGAATGAGGGGAAGGGAAAAACTCGAAATATCGACTCAAATTTGATGCTCGTTCTTTTTTTTTTTTTTTTTTTTACCAACTATACAATTCTTTCTTTTTCCCTCTCACTCCCTCTCTCTCTCTATATATATATATATATATGTATATGTATATATTTCTCTCTCGTTATTTATGGAAAAACGAATGGTTTATTTTTAATCGAATTTCCTTCATAACCAGTGCGAAAAGCTTTTGATTTCTAGTTGTTTAATCATAGCACGCGACCGATGAAGCGAATCTCATCGATTCGAACGGTTTTACCATTACCCTTTTAGGTTATATTAAGGTCTCTCGCCGTTGCATTGCGTTGCCCAGTTTATCTAACCAATTTTTAACGCTTTCATCATAAAACAAACATCAATCTCTTCGATGAATCGCAATGACCTATACACATTTAACAGGAAATGAAGAACAGCAACTAGACATTTTATTATCGTGATTTGTGAAATAAAAACCACAACCCTCCTGTTCATTCGTTCTATATTCTACTACCATCTTCCTGTTTCTATTCTTCTCAATTCGAAGTTAACTCTACTATAGTTAACAAACGTGACCTGAAAAGTGACTTTGGTCACACCCCTGGCTTAGTCGAGGATACATTGTTGTTCGATCGTTGCTTAGTCAACTCGATTCTACCAATTCTGCTCAGTCATCCAACAAGAAGAGAGAATCAAACTAGTTAAAGGTGATATTCGAATATCATTCATTTTAGATTATCTCTTTTCATTTTTATTTATAATATTAGTTATTATTAGTTGAATACGATCCGTTTATGTTCTATTACCATTTTTGTTTTTTTTTTCTATAAAAAACATTATAAAATTCATTAAAAGAATAATATAATAAATGTTTGTACAGGTAAACGTTATTAAAACAATGTTAAAAAAAAAGAAAACAAATCTTTTAGAATAAACTAATATATTGAATATATTTACCGAATCGCACGCACACAATCTTACGTCTCAACGTTATCGCATTCCACTGACTCCGTTGTGATACCACCGTCGTCAATGAAGTCACGTTTATCGATAATCAATATAGAGACGTCTAACATCCCCATCAGATATGGCATAACTTAGTACAAATTATTGTTAATTCGTGTGCATGGACTAAGAGAGAGAGAGAGAGAGAGAGAGAGAGAGAGATAGAGACGGGGAAAGAGAATCAAGGCATACTATCTGCTATTTGACATTACGATTGTTATTGATATTTGACGAATAATATCATCGAATGATCGAATATAATGTTCAAAAGAAAAGAGAACCAAAAATATTCACATATTACAAAAAAAAGTGATTGCAGTCTGAATAACATTTGTAGGGATAATTTAATTACCATAAGTATCGAAATAAAATGAAAACGTGCTGTTGGAAGAACAGTAAACAAAAACAAAAAAATGTCAATCGAACCTAATTGCCGTGGGAAATGGAGAAGTTGAAAAGAGGGAGTTGTACGAAGAGGAAAGAGGAAGTTTTGAGGGATGTCGCGAAACCGCTCGAACGATGAAAGTTCGTAGGTCGTCGTTAGTGGTAACCGGACAGTGTTCGATCGTCCGTTTCTCCTCAAGCACGAAGTAGTAGTCAAAGTTTGTCATTCGTCAGCCCGGTCAGACCTAACTCGGATTAAAAAAGGGTTCGGAGATTTGGGAATGAGAACGAATCGAGTGACTCGATTAAAGTGACCCCTCCGAATCCCGTTCCTGAAGAAGAAAAAGAAGAAGAAGAAGAAGAAAAAGTAGAAGTGGCCGTGGCCTCATCGAGTACGCTCCTATTTTTAGTGTGATATACTTCAAACTGAAAGGTAACCGTGTCAAGCATATACCGGGTCGTGATTAATTACGAAACAGATGAATATTCCTGCTCAACGCTTCTCTTTCGAACGCTTTTATTCTCGCTTATGATGAATGTATTATAACGAAATCAAAAATTCAATCAAACTTATACCGAAATATTTTTGTATTATATATATATATATATATAT
>NW_014569577.1:827103-855042 GCF_001313835.1 Polistes canadensis
TATATATATTGACAAATTTGTAATATATTTAAATCTATACGAAAGGAAAGGAGCAATTCTGATTGAATTGTTATCGTACGCAGATATGTATACTTTATTACATATCATATATATTATTTTATATATTTTTGGATACGTATATATAATATTATATATGATAAATATAATATATGACGCAACGAATCTAAGGCAAGGATTTATCGACACTTCGCCGAAAGAGGATCTTGGAAAAGAGCTACGATCGACGATTCCATTCTGGTAATACGATCGAGTTACGAAAAACGAGCTGGTCCCGATCTCTTGACATCTCAATTTTCGGAGGTACGCGTAGAAGACCAATAAGAATGCAAGAGAGGAAAAACGTTTTCTTATAAAAATTTATAAGTAAATACATTTACGGATAGTCGTCCTGGCTAAGAAACGATGCAAATCCTTTGAAACGGGTAATGGATAATAATATTAATTTGCCTATTTTATACTTCTTCTTATCTATGGTTTTTCTATTTTTCGAAGGAAATCGATCTTACGCGAGTCGGCTTAGAATCAAAGCAACTTTCGAATTATTCGCGTCAAATGCGAAATGAAATAGGAGTTTAATCACTGTTTTCGCGCGCTTAGAAAACTTTGGAAAACTCGATTTCTACCGTCCGTCAGACTACGACTGTCCTTCCTCTTCCTTCTCTCTATCTCTCTCTATCTTTTTCTCTCTTAGGAAACGAGATTAAATCGTGATGGCACGCGGGAGACTTTAAACCATCCGCTGTTTCTTGGAATCACGAATATCTCCCGATAAATCTTCCTGAATAAGAAACTCTATATTTATTTTTTTTTCCTTTTTTTTTTTTTACCAACAGCCCAAACGAAACGCTGGAATAATAATGGAAATAATTTCAAAATGTTTCCAACTGTTCCACGTGATGAAATTGGAACATCTTTATTACATTTCCTTTAACGTATGTACATAATTTATGAACAATTGCTAACTTAAAATAACAATTTAAAAGATGAAATTTAATCATTGCAATAAAAATGATGAGAGAACATTGCTCAAGAAATATTTACCCTTAGTATAATTTTCAACATAATATTATTATTAATAATAATAATAATAATACGAAATTAATTTTCATCGTGTAAAATTTCTAGGTAGGAATATATATATATATATATATATATACAATATATATATATCCTCCTATGGAGATCGCGGTTTTTCCGAAGTTTCCACGAAAGTTTTCGCCTAACACGTTAAAGTTCACGGAGAAGAATGAACGTCTAACGCCCGAGGGAAAATTTTGCGAAGGATGAAGAGTACGTTGACCGGTAGCCGTTATCGTTATTATACTTGGTCGTACGTCATTAGCAAACTTCTATTGGAAACTGTTTTTGCGATCGCGTTTTCTCTGGTAGTTCACTTTTAGGAAAGATCACGTACGATCTCTCAACTTTAAAAGAAACCTATATATATATATACGGTTAAAGGTCTTCCTGATGACTTCGAAAAGAGAAATAGTAGAAACACATAAAAGGAAGATCAAGAAGAAGAAAAATAATCAAAAGAAGAAGAAGAAGAAGAAGAAGAAGAAATAACATTCATAATGCTTCAACGTCGTCTATATCTATTCCTCCTCTCATTCTATCGCAATTTCATGAAAAACTAGATTCCTTCCTTCCTTCCTTCCTTCCTTCCTTCCTTCCTTCCTTCCTCCTTCCCACCCTCTCCGAGAGAGATTAAGAAAAAAGTTTCAACCGGTTGGTAGGGAAATTTGTAGGCAAAAATCTCGCGATAACTTGGTTAAATTTGAAGGAAAGAGATAGAGATAGGAAAAGGGAAGGGAAGAGAACGGAAGGGAACGGAAGGGAAGAGAAGAGAAGGGTAGGGAAGAAGTCTGGCTTTAGCACAGTGCGTTCGAAATCGATGACCGAGCGAGAGAAGGAAAGAGAGAAAATGGGCGAGAGAGAAAGAGAGAGAGAGAGAGTAAGCGTTGCAACGGCCTATCCCTCGCATTTTATCGAACTACCCACGGTATGTCGCACGTAAAGCTCTCTCACGAAGCGACACGAAAACGAGAGAGTCGGGAAATAGGCACGTTGAAAGCGTGCGAGAAGGATGCAACGAGTCTAGCCAACACGACGACGCACCCAACAGCAGTAGACGACGCGACGCACACGAGCACGCACACGAGCACGCGCGCGCCAGCTTTTCACCGTCTATGTAACCACCCCAACCCCCTCCTACCTATTATCCACCAACCCACACGCATCCCGAACGTCTCGCGAACGATATTCTTTAAGTGGAAGAAAATAATATCGTCAAAAGTAAAGTGTAATTTGTTTCTCACACGATTATGCGAAATAAATAAATCAAAAAATAAATTCTGATCTCGTGAAAATTCAATGAAAACTCACCTCTCGTGTTGCGATTGCCGACTGGTCGATGATTCGCCGTTGGTGGACGAAGAAGACGATAAGAAGAAGAAGAAGAAGACACGATGATGATGATGATGATAATGATGAAGACGTCTCGGATGTGACAACGACGACGACGTTATCTCGGTGCAAACTTTAAAAGCTGAATATTCTCGTCGTGCGTGAATCTCTTTGTTTATATTATTTGCTCTTTTTATTCTTTTCTATTTTTCTTTTTTTTTTTTTCTTTTTTTAATTACTTTGCTATTTTCTTTTTTATTCAGTCTTTCTTACGAGACGCGCTCGACTACCTCCCCCTCTCTCTCTCTCTCTCTTTCTCTCTTTCTCTCTTTCTCTCTGTTTCTCTTTCTCTTTCTCTCTCTTTCTCTCTCTCTCCGTCACCGGTAATATTTTTCTTCGGCGATTATATTTTTCTCTCTCTCGCACGTGCGCGCGCGCGCGCGAACTTTCCCAAGAGAATGGAAAGACGTAAAGTTAAGAAATAGACACAAGAAGAACGAGAATAGAAGAATAAGAAGAGAAAAGAGAGAGAGAGAGAGAGAGAACAGAGATAAGAGAGAAAAGAGAAGAGAGAGAGAGAGAGAGTGAGAGTGAGAGAGAGAGAAAAGAGAGTTATAGAGAAAGATTAAGAGAAATAAGAAAGAGAAAGAGAGAAGATAGAAAGTAAGAAAGAAAGGTAGAAAGAAAGAAAGAAAGACAGATAGATAGAAAGAAAGAAAGATAGAGAGAGAGAAATTCGTAAGAACAAGTCGTCGGTCGCGTGCGGCGGTTCGCGGGTGGTGGTCTCTTTCTATCTCGCGTATATTATTCGTCTAGAGATGCGTACGTGTCTGTATCTGTATCTGATGTGTATTTGTGTGTATGAGTATGCGTGTAGTGCTTCAATCGTTTGTATTTTTCACCCTTTCTCTCTCTCTCTCTCTCTCTGTGACGTGACGTGACGTGGTGTGGTGTGGTATGGTGTCGTTTGTATCTCTCCCTTCGCGCGAATAATAATCTTCGTAAGAGAATAACCCGATCGATCTCTCGCCTATGAGTTTAATCTCGCGCGAAACTAATTGGTTATCTTGTCCGATTATAAAAAATACGATAAGAGTTTATAATACTGTTTCTCTCTTTCTCTTTCGGTATCGTAAGGGATACCCTGCGTACCAGAGATCGAAGTCTCGTGGCTAACGGTCGTGGACTGAGTGAACCCGAGTTCAGACTGAGCGGCGGAGTTGCCGTGCCGGCGACAATGGCGCCACGCAGCGGGGGGTGAACGAGTCAAGCGCCATCGATCCATCGAACGTGGTATGAGGGGGTTGCTTTTCTACGCAACCCTGACGCTGCTCTCTACCTTCTCTCTATACACAAAACTAGACGTGCTGGGAATGGGACTCCGGGAGTGGGGGGAGGGATTGGGGGTGGGAAGGGGGTTGAGAGGGACAGAGAGAAAAAGCTCCCTAACATCGGATCTAACGGAGACAACGAATACGGAAGACACAGGAAAGGGAAAGAGAAAGAGGGCTGGTGGTGGGGGTGGCTTTGCTGCTCCGCTTCCACTGCCAACGGAACGTCGCCGCCGGTCCATCCACGGGGTAAGGGGTGAAGGGGTGCGAAACCTCCTCTGCCCGAGACCAGCGACGTCGAGTCGGATGAGGGCGGGGCGTTCTTTCCTCTTCCTCTTCCTCCCCCCCTAATCCCCCTCCTCGTTTCTTTCTCTTTCCAATTCTCTCTCTCTATCTCTATCTCTTTTCCTCCCTCACCTTCCTCCCTCTTTCGTATGTACCCCCTTTTGCGCGTGCATACATTCGTCACTTGACGTACGCGCGCCAATGTGTCTCTATATATCTCTCTCTCTCTTTCTTTTCCCCCTACTCAACTTTCTTTTTCTTTTTTCTTTTTTTTCTTTTCTTCTTTTGCTCCCTCCGACCCTTTTACCTAATTTTAAACGATACCCGTTCATCGGTGACCCGTTTCTCCATGCATTTAACTCCACCGTGGTGGAATCGTTTGGTTTAGAAATTCGAACGAGCGAAAAGAGACGTGCCGAAATTCAGATGAGCTTACTTTTCTCTCTCTCTCTCTCTCTCTCTCTTTTGGTTTATTTTCTTTTTCAATCAAACGATCGAGCAAACTTTCGATATCGAATAACTGACCATGTATAATATAAAGAAAAAGAAAATTTGTTCATATAACTATGGAAATAAAAGGTAAGTGAAAATAATCCGAAGAGGAGAGAAAAAAAGAAAAAAGAGAAAAAAAAAAAGAAGGAACGCGGTGACGGCTCGCTAAATCTATCGAAACGACGATGGCTTTTCTCAGTCAGGAATTTCTCTCGAGATGCGAAATTTGTTTTAAAGGGCAGCTAACATTCGTTGACGTAAACTTATGCACGAACGGGAAAAACGCTTTTTGCGATTTCTGTTAGGTTTCTAATAGAAGAAAAGGGAGAGAAAGAAAAAAGAAGTAGAAGAAGAAGAAGAAGAAGGTAAAAAATATATGGGTCAGGACGTTAACGAGGTTTTGATAGCACTGGCGTTGTGCGCGCCTACGAAGAAGAACGAAGACGATTGGCTTTAATGGATTTCGGTTCGCTTTCGTCTTCAAAGAACGAACGATATCTCATCTTTTCCCGAAATACTCTATCAAGTCACCCCTCTCCTTCCTTTATCTTCGGGAAGACCCAATTACTACAAAAGAGAAAATGGGAAACAACGGGGAAACTAATTTTCGTATTCTAAGAAATGTTAAAGTTATGCAACGATCAAAACAAGAACAAACGTTTAAATCGATCTAACAAAGTGATATAAACAATCGCAACGATATTAAAATCAAAATTGTATTAAACGAGTATAAAGCTTTTATTAAGTAACCTAACAGAAGATTCTAATCGGTGCATATATCGTAATGTTGTATTGCGAAATAATACACTGGTACTAGTCATTTCGTTACCTTATCTTTTACGATATTTTTAATACTTCAAAAGCGAATGAGAAACTTTAGAAAAATCATATATAATATAACGTTGTTACAATTTTATTTTATATTTCATTTTCGATTCTATATTTGTGTTTATTCGTTAGCTTCAGATCCCTCCCCTCCCCCGATCGTGGGAGGACCAAAATTAAGATAAATTATGTTTAATTTTCGACGAGCTACGTGAGGACAAATTAAAAGCTGCTTTAAATTTTATTTACACACGATATACGAATATAATATTCTTTAATAAAAAAAAAGCTTAATAAAAAGCCACGTTATTGTTTTTTGACAAGGAAAAAAAGAATAGAAAGAAAAAAACACTGGTTGTAATTAAGATGGAAGTAAATTTGTTGGTATAAGGGGAACTGTGGTTTTCGTTCGTGGTGTCAATCGATACATACCGCTACGTTCTGTTCTAGGTTCCTTTAATTAAAAATCGTAATTTAACCTTATTACGTGGGTGATGTCTCGTCTACTCTTTCGGGCCAACGTTGAAAAGAGAATTTTCGCTCGAACACCTCTTCAAATTTACCTCGTCGTCGTTTTCTACGGCCACCGAACGACCTTGTCTCTTTCTCTTGTTTTAGTCTTACAGAGATAAATTTACATCGAATCGATCGAGATACGCGTTAAACTCTTCGATGTAAATTTTACATCCTCTCCGAACGTAAAATTGGGATAAGAAGAGAACACGTTGTATATCCTTCCTATCCTCTTATTCTCTTCACAATTTTAAACAGAAATAGTCGTGAAATTTTGAAGAATCGTTTAATTTTTCAAACGCGTTAACTACAAACTTCGACGATTAGATCTCGACTACGATGAAAGCGACCAAATTCCTTTATATCGTTCTCTTTCTCTACTTTGAATTAATTATAATAATTGGATGATATTCGTATATGTATTTACATTTTAATATTACTTGTATTCTTTTCTTTTACTCTACGGTAAAAAAAAGAATTAAAATAAAGAACCGCGTTTGTTCTGTAACGCGAGTAAATTATTAAAAAAATTGTTTTGCTTTCTTTTTTATACTTTTGACCGAGTTTAGAAACGAATCGAAATAATTTAGTCGAATGACAAATAATAATCAATAAAATCAAATATGCTGAGTAGCACCGTATTGTCATAATAGGACACGCGTTAGTTTAGAAATTATCTTAAGATTTATCTTAGGATCGTGCACGTGCTACCATGTCAAAACTTCCTCCTATTCCATTCTTGCACCACCCGACGAAGATCGGATCGGATATGATGAAAGTCAGATTTGTGTCAGCTGCTACCTCCTCCTAACCGGGCTATCGTAATTCAGCAAGTCCGATACATTCTCGATCGAATTTCCTTTTAGTCCAACAGTCCTTGCTGATTCCTACGATTCTATGGCTCAAATCCAGAAAACGCAAGTCGAGCACAAGCCCGTGAACAACCTTCCAAAAAAATGCAATACTTTTTCTTCTTGCCCCTTGTTATTTCTTGCAATAAACTTCTTCCCCTACCCTCCCCCTCCCGCCCCACCCTTATCTTTTATTCTAACGCATTACGAATTAATTGGCCAGACACAGATCTTATTTTTTATTCATATAATATATTACATTGAATTACTAACGCGAAATTAAAATGGTAATAAAATAAGAAAATATTCATTTAGAGTTGCTGGAATAATACGAAATTTTTTATACGACGATAAGAAATGTTTCTTTTTTCTTTTTTTTTTTCTTTTCTTCTAATTAGAATCGTTAATTGTTTTTTAACGAAACGTAAAAAATATAATTTGAAGAAAATTGCCATAAATAATGAACTGTTTTTGTATAGATATTAGTTGGCACAATAAAAGAAACTTTTGCAAAAGATCGAGCACTAGATTACCTCGTTCCACTTTCGCTACTGGAGCAATAACGAAATGGTAAGAAAACATGCGAAGAAAAGAATTATTTATATGACGAGTAAAAAAAAAAAAAAAATAAAAAAGAAAAATCATATTAGATATATAATAAGTATTGTTATATGTTTCACAGAGAGAACATAATGGAGTATTCGAGATCCTCGTGTATGGTGTAATGTAATAAATAAATATAGAAGAAAAATTGACTGCGATTAAGCAAAAAAAAAAAAAAAAGAAAAGGAACAAAAGTAAAGAATAAAATGTTTCCACGGAATCGTTTGGATCTCGAGAGATGTTAAAAATTATACAAGAAAGTGATAGAGATAGATAGATAGAAAGAGAGAAAGTAAAATATTATTCCCTATCTTACTGTGTATAGTTCACATTTTCATTGCATGACCGCTGTGATATCTCGCCAATATCCGACATTACCATCGAAACTTTACGAGCGTCGGGAGACCATTTTCGCGAATCAAAAGAATACGTCGGGACTCGTAGACCGCAAACTAATATAGGTCGATCTCTTTTCTCTGCTCGATAAATTACGATCATCTCTTTGATAAAACGATTGCCGTTATTTCTCGCGGTTAACAGCGGGGAGTAGTGGCAAATGGTTCATTTGGATCTAAACGATTATATATATATATATACAAAATAAATTTATTAACAGAA
The DNA here is from genome assembly GCF_001313835.1 of Polistes canadensis. Lineage (NCBI taxonomy): Eukaryota > Metazoa > Arthropoda > Insecta > Hymenoptera > Vespidae > Polistes > Polistes canadensis. Next base: position 835,052 of record NW_014569577.1, read on the forward strand.
ATAATCGAATATTACAGAAGAAGGGATTAATTAATTAGAAGATTTTGTTCATTAAGAACGATTATACGTATTTAAAAATAGATAACACAAATGTGTATTATAAATTAAAATATAAAAAGAAATAATGAGAAAAAGTAGTCACGGATAAAAAATTATTCCACTTTTTGTTCTTTTTTTCTTCTAATTCTTTGAAGTTCTATCTAAAACGTCAAAGATGATGAAAGAAGAGACCGAAGGTGTGTGTGCGATTCAACAATCTTCTCTCCAATTTCACGGAAAAGGTAAAAGAGGAATAATAGATCGGATGATGGCACACGCACGTCAGAAACAACTGGCCCTTTTCGCACGAATCCGTAAACAACATAAGTGAACATTGCTGGCGATCCGTTTGGAAGAACGGAAATTATGTAATTTCCTAGCATTCTCCGTGCATCGGCAAGCTTTGTGAGAGAGCACCACTCTCGTCGCGCTTATACTCGCCATCGAATTCCTAATCGAATCAATAATTACGGGAATTCCTCGGCAAGAAAGAGGGGAAAGGGAAACGAGAGAGAAAGAGAGAGTGATATCTCGCCATTGACMCCTGCCGTTCTCCGTCTCGCTATTGTGCAGCCAAACGTTTCCGGTCTTTCTCTCTGCTGGTATAGACCAACCGGAAATACGAAACACCGAACCAATGATAGAAAGAGAAATATACAAAGACAAAGGAGACACATACGAGTATTACGAGTTACTTACTTACAATGCTAATTCGACACGAACTTCATTATTTAATGACCATTCTTTTCTATTTTCAATACATCAATGTAATCTTTCGATCAATGACGTCAATCGTGAAACTGATATATCGAAATAATCAAATTATAATAATGATTAAATATTAAATTCTCTCTCTCTCTCTCTCTCTCTCTCTCTTTTTGTTATAAAAGAAAATTCACTTATGTTATTTCTCGAAAAATATCTATGTGCATCATTCCGAGTATGATTCGAGGAAATCTATGGATTCTTAGAACACGTATTCACACTTGTATCTATTCTCCTAAAGGTTTCGTTGACTTTGGTGGAAAGGGGAAAGAAGAGAGGTAAGCGAGGAGGTGTTAGAAGTCGCATAGAACGAAGAAGCCGAAGTGGAGATTCGTGTAAGCGACATATTACTGCATTATCGTGCCTAGAGTTATATACGTGTCGTGATAAGAATTTCAATAACCAAGAAAGTCGATTGCATTCGAGGCCATAAAACATCTAACGCCATAGATAGTAACGTTCACGCATCTCGTTAAAACATCTCGTTATTCTCAATGCGAGATTCGTGTCGACATCGTTCCACTCTCTTCCTTAATTATCCGGAGCAATGGAAAAATAAAAAAATTCCGCTTAGTCAGTTTAATCGACTCTTTTCTTCACCTTCTTTGGGACCAATGAAAAAAAGTAATAGAATGGTAACGGATAATAATAAATACGACGATGATCACGTGGAAAAATTAACAGTGTCTTTTTTTTTTACTTTCCCTTAGTTTTCTACGAAAACTTTCTCGCACCTATCCAATATTATGAGTAAAAAATTCGCACTTTTTAATCGCCTCTTTGAAGTCAACGTAACACGATTTTTGTTCTTCTAAATGGGTCACCCCCATCCATGTATTAACCGTACCCATCGTTGTTTGACTTTAGAGTGATCTGATCGAAACTAATAATCCAACATATTTTGACCGGTTGACTGCACAGAGGACCGAGAGTGGTATAATGAAAAAAAGAAAAAATAATAGAAAACAAAATAGAAAAAAATTCGTATGGTTAATCCACAAGCATGTTAAATTCTATAAGCCGAGGAAATGCACGTCGAGGTTTTTCCTCGTTAGTTGGTAGCAATGAGAAAACGCAATACCCAATGATGATGAAGATGGAGAGAAAGGAGAGAACGACGCGAAAGGATTAAAAACTAGAGTGAAAGAGAAAAACACAGGGAGAGAAACACACAATTTCTCGTCATTCTCTCTCTCTCTCTCTCTCTTTCTCTCTCTCTCTCCCTCACTATGTTTCTCACTATTTCGGTAAATTGCTCGAAACGAGTTTCGCTTTATAAACAAACGAACGAACGAACGAACGAACGAACGAATGAACGAATGAACGAGCAAGCTACGAGGCATCCCAACATTTTAGCTCCTACAAAGTTTACGCTATGAGCGATTAAAATGACGAAGTTCTTCAGGATGCAACGCTACGCGAGCTGTTGCAATTCAAAATGCTTTTTCCTGGTTCCAATCGATAAAGGATATACCGTACGCTTTTGCTGGATAATCCTCGTCGAGACATTATGGTCGACCAGAAAACAGTATACTGATATAAACCGAGTGAACATACATATATATATGTAGTGTATTATACATGTATATACTTACAGGAGTACGTTCACGGAAGTTTCTGGGTAAGTACAGGAATGTATAAACGTGGATATGTATATATATATATATATATATATATACATATTTATATAATATATATATATATATATATATATATTTATATCTATGGGACGTGCAAAAAAGTTCTTCGAGAATGTGTATGGTACTTAACAAAACAAAGAGAGAACTTCCAAAGCGTACGTGAGATACGGATAATATTCCATTCCTCTCGTGTAACACAACGCGTAACTATCGTTAAGATGAAATTTCAGATCTCTGTGTGTGTTTGCATTTAGATATGAAGATACATATATATATATATATATATATATATATATATATATCTGACGACAACCGATGAATCTAAAATGAAATTTTCAATCAAAATTAACCGATACTTCTATTACGTTGATATTGATAAATATTATACACTTTGCCAAAATGTACTTTAAAATTGTGTTTACACACCCGTTATATTTTACTGTCGAAACTAAATTGAAACTAGAGAGATAGATACGAACGGTTGGCAAATGAAGAAGAGAAACGGTTAGATACGTGATCGATGAACACTAGCCGCTTATACACTTCGTGACGTAGAAATTCAGCTTAAAATGACTTTGAATTAATCAGGTAGATAGGGAACTATCCTAATCGATCAATCTTAACAGAAATAATATTGAATAGACAATTGTATAGATTGTCCTTTTCTTATACCCCTATCATATATATATATATACATATCTATGTTAATTCTAATAATAATAATAATAATATTTTAAGTTTACTTTTTCAACATGTACATATAATATAAACATAGAAATTGTGCATAATTTTATGCAAAAAGGGCTTATTTATTTATCTTACAAAGCTCCCTGGTGCACATCCCTGGTTGCACGGTTTTAGCAGCGCAATTTCGAAACAGGGAAATACTTCGCACCTATAACACATGACTACCTGAGGGTACGTACGCGCACTGTTCTTGAAAGCTTCGCTGATGTGTAAACCCATGTAAGTAAACTGTAAACATCCTTTGACTACAGACTGTAAGGAGTGAAATTCAGCTCCCGTTCAATCCAACCAATGTGTTTGCTATACGGTAAGATGAAATGACATTTACTCTCTCTCTCTTTTTCTCTCTCTCAATCTCTCTCTCTCTCTCTCTCTCTCTCTCTCTCTCGTTTTCTTTAACACCTGCAACATATTTTTTACTTTTATTTCATTCTTATCGATAATACGAAAAACAAAGCAATAATTCTTCGCGTTGGTGCAAACGAATGTTCGAGTAATTTATTATCTGATATTAAAAAGCTCTTTACCGTATCGTTCGAATGAATCTTTTTCAAATAAGAAACTACGATCATTCATTTACTCGCGAAATTTTTTGTTGTTTCTCTTTCTTTTTCTATCGAAAATTAATAATCAATATTGAACACACACATTTAATGTATCTAATATGAAACATCAAAATCACTGATAATTATAATAGCGAATGTTGATTTTATAATTGCAATTATAATAATAATAATAATAATAATAATAATAGAGTAATATTATAGTATACAAATATGAAAAAATTAAAACATTCCATTGGTCCTCCACATTGCAAATTTGTGTAGGAGACGGAAAAAATGTGAATGTAATATAAAATAAATGTTTCAATTAATATTTTTTTTCCATGTATGAGAGAGAGAGAGAGAGAGAGAGAGAGATTCCAGTGAAATATTTTATTATTTATCTCATTTGAGATACCAACCATATATATTTTAATTTCTATTATTTATTTTCTTTATCATAAGTTCAAAGCACTTAAACATTTAAAACAATATAATAAGATAAATATTTTGTCGTGTTTTTTTATCGCAAGTTTCGTTATTAAAATAATATTTCCACGTTAGGTAAACTTTTATAATCAAGTGTTCAAATTCAAGTATTACAGTTACCATAAATATTTGTATAGATATCATATTATTTAATTACACACACACACACACACACAAACACACATATACGGAATCGTCTATATAACAAAAGTAAAAAGGAAAGAAAGATAGAGATAAATAAAATCGTATTTCTGAAAATGATTGTAATAACGATTATACAGTAATGTTAAGTTAGTATTAATTGCTATGTAAGATCGTTAACACCCGCACTAAGCTACGACACCGTTCGCACGGCATATCGGCTTAATTAAACTTTAATTACTTCCGATGTGTGCATTCTCAAACTCAAAATGGACTCGTTGATCGTTTAACAATCGTTTTAACGAAATTTTTCAAAGTTTTTTTTTCTTTTTTAACAACTTTTCGATAGACTCAATTTTAAGATTACGATACTCGATACGCGCGTATATAAATTCCTCTAGCTTTAACGAAAATACATGATTTTCATATGAAAAGTGTTCTAGAAAGATTTACGAAGCAAGTATTTGCTCTACTACTAGCAGTCGAGATTTATGTAACTAACGACCTCCTACGTTTATTAACTTTTACGGATGATAAAGTCTTGGCTATATTTTACTTTCTGTGAGTTTAAAGTTAAGCAAATAGAAGCTTATTCCCTGCTTAAAAAAGAGAAGCGGGACGAACGAAGGAAAAGAGAGAAAGAGAGAGAAAGAGAGAGAGAGAGAGAGAAGAAAAAAGGAAATAAAAATGAAAACACAAAACAACAACAACAGCAACAAGAAAAAAAAAGAAAAAAAATATTCTAGTCGATCCTCAATGAAAACGATTACTGCGACCTCCATTAGAGGGCTCGATAACTATACTTAAGAGTGGGTAAGTAAGAGATCTGTTAATACCGATAAGAAAAAAAAAAATCTCTCCACATCGAAATAGGGAAACAATAATTATCCTGAATTTTAGAAAGGGAAGAAGTTATGATGGCAAATAAGATGAGAATACCTGTAATATTGTTACATAGGGGAAAAAAAGAAAAAAAAAAATTTTTTTTTAACGTAAATAGACATTATGTCGATTTTTATCGATTTTTCTCTTACGGCACAATCCATCTTTTTTCTTTTTTTTTTTTTTTTACAAACAATTGTAAGTAATAGATAGATGAAGACAATGGAATGGCGATTATTACATCTCCAAGGATACGACGATTATCGATTTAAATAACAATCGCATCGATCATTAAAATACGTTCCTTTTGATCGAATCGTAACGCGATGCAATAATAATTAAATAGAAAATTTTTGCGTTAATGTGTTGTTTTTCCTTATTTATTTTTTCTCCCTCTTGATTTTTTTTTTCTTTTTTTTTTTTTTTTGAAAATAATCTGCATTTATCGATTAAGTTTCGAATGGCATAAGCGGATTAAAATGGGGAAATTTAATCAATAACGTTATTTTCGACATTAATCCTTAAAAGTAACATTAATGACGGGATTACAATATTCTATACCTCGTTACAGCCATACACACACACACACACACACACACACATACACACACATGCGCGCATTTTCCGCTACAAACGAAATATCGAAACTGACGACACGAAAAGAGAAAAATAAATAGGAATATATTCAGATGCCCCGCAATCGCGAAATAAAATCTAACAATATGGCAGGACCGATCGGAGAAAAAGAAAAAAACAAATAAAATAACGAGTGAAAGGTACATAGACGCAAGTTTCACTAACTTCTTGCAGCACAATTTTTCTATATGCATGTTTAAATAAGAGAAACAATAAATATAACCAAACAATAAGATAAAATATTTTTCAAACAATACAATTTTTTCTATTCCCTATAGAAAAGGATGGCGGTGGATGGGGGGGGGCATGATTTTGACTTGATTTTTCGATCAACTCGGGAGAAAGATATTTATTGTATATTTTTTCGCGCGCGCGCGTTGTTTATTTTTTACTCTCTCATTACTCTCTCTCTCTTTCTTCTCTTTTCTTTTGTCTTTTCACATACGTGAGAAAAATTCAAATAATCGTTTATAGCTTTATCGAGGAACTGTATTATTCTATTCTTTATTCCATGACAATTCTCTTTCGACCACCAAAGATGGTATCCTCGCAGAAACGTTCTTACGCAAGTGGATGTGCAAATACTGATAAAACTGACCGCGGAATACGCTGCTTATAAAAAAAAAAAATATAAAACGAAAGGATCATTTAAACGTGTAGACAAATGTAGGAACAAAATTTTTGTTCCGGAAATATTCAATTATACGAAAATAATATATAATGTACACACACACACACATTGATAATTTTAAATAAAAAGAAAAAAATAAACTCAAGTTTTTCTCTCTCTGATAACAATTAATTTTCTAGAATTTACAATTCCTCAGAACTTTGTTGATAAACTTTAAGAAACATCTGTAAAAACTGTTAACCTTTTGAAATCGTTTGCTTTGTATCATTTTGCGTGTTCCACTTAACAATTATGATGTCGCGTTGAATATAACACTAGCATTATAAACTAAATCGTGGTTCCTTAATTACTAACGTTTGTCAAGATTGTCCTTTGACTTTGCTGCTAGAACAGTTTCTGAAGTTTATTAGGAAAGCTAATTCGAGTAAGTAACATTTCAAGTATCTTAACGATAATTACTTCGTTAATAATAAATGTCAATCACGGAAGAATAATTAATAATCGATCGAATCGAATGAAAATCGTATTTGGAGTAACGGTAATTTATCGAACGAAAAATAATGTCGTTAAGATAAAAACATTCCTTTCCATTTATTTATCGAGACTCATTATTTCGATTAAAGGAGGAGGAGAGAAAGAGAGAGAGAGAAATCGATCCCCACAAGTTGACCTAATTTTTCACTTTCCCTGATTTCTATTACTCCGTACGAAAAAATTTGTCGATTCCTCAACGGGACGTTATTTCAAACGGATGTCTTGATTTATACTGACGGAAGAAACACTAAATATCCATTACTTTTTAACGTCACGTTTTACCTTTCTTTTGCTTATTCTCGCATCGAAGTCTCTATTATAAATGAATGCATATAAGCAATGCTTTTTTTTTTTTTTGTAGTGTAACCCACACCAAGAAAAACTTTAATTTTTTCAAAACGAATAAGAAAGAAATAAGAAAATAAATTAACATATATAAATTCATTTTTACACAGAATAAATAATATTTTCTTTAATACAAAGCTTGTGACAATTAATAACGAGTTTCGGCACCTACTACTATTTTTTGTTGCTGTTTTTTTTTTTTTAACAAAAAGAAAACCACTGCATATGCGTGTATACGCGATACATTTATCTATAATTTTCTAATATATAAAAATCTCAAAAATAAATCAAAAATAAAAAGAATAAAAGTCAAAAAAGAAAATATATTTATATAACACACACACATACACACGCATATATATATACGTATAAGTTAACGATTTAAAAAAAGAGAAACCGCGCGTAGAAGGATCGCGAGTTAGCCTACTTTTAGCGATCAATAAGATGATCTCCCTTTCGAAGATTGTTGTTGGTTCATCTCGGGACTGTTGCGTTTACATTATAAAATCGACGATCTCACGCTGCATGTGGCATTGACTGAGAAGATCTCGTCGTATATATAAGTAAGCACACATTAAATATCCGACTTGCGAGTAACACTCGCGTTGTCAGATAAGAATCGAGTCCCTGAAGAACTTGTGCGATTCTTTTCTCTCTCTCTCTCTCTCTCTCTCTCTCTCTCTCTCTCTTTCTTTCTCGTTTCCATTCTCACTCAAGAGAAAGGCAAACCGATCCTCGAGACTTCTTTTTTCCCTCCGGTGATTTGGACTTCAATGACGTCCCATACATGAACGACGACGACGACTGACTGACTGACTGCCACACGCATTACTTTCACTGTCATTCGCCTTCAGTTGAGTTATAAGATCGGAATCGTTTGAAATCGGCGCTTCGGAAGAAAAGGAATCATTATTATTCGTGGCCAAGATCGAGAGGAAGGAAGATCATCCTCTCTCTCTCTCTCTCTCTCTCTTTCGTTACTGACATTCCAACGATCAATCTTTTCTTTTCTTTTCTATTCTTTTTTTTTTTTTTTACCTTACTTAATGTTTTCCTTATGTAAAAGATGTCTCTTATTCAGTTGACATTATTAATGCATTGTTTCCGCGCGAATAATTTCCCATTATGTTACGATTGTAATTAATAATATATGATTTGMAAAAAAAAAAAAAGAAAAGCAAAATTTTTTTTTTAAATATCCAATAACACGTCGAATTTCTTTCGATTCATTCGCGAGGAATATTTTATTGTATTTTTTTTTTTATTTTCATTTTTTTTTTATTACAATCTCCAACAAATAATTTCGACCTAATTTTGATGATCACGTGGATCTTTCGCTTTTCACATTTATATCCGATGATCACGAATATAATTTCCCATCCCCCCTCTCTCTCTCTCTCTTTTTTTTCTATTTTTATCACTATTCATTCGTCTATACTTTCTTCTATTCAACTATCTCTCTCTCTCTCTCTCTCTCTCTCTCTCTCTCTCTCTCTCTCTCTCATTCATTCTTTCGCAAACTAGGAAGCAAGAGAACGATCCATTAGCCCGACCTTTTCTAAATTGGTCTAGCACAGTGATCTTCAAATATTTTCGTATCACGAAACCTTTACAAATGTAAAAAAAATAATTCCTCGCGTGGAAAAAAAATAAATTAAAATATATTCAAACACGAGAGAGATACATGTAAATTAATACAATGTAAAAATATCTAAAAAAAAAAAAAAAGAAAAAAAAACAATTCGTTAAACCCTTGGAAAAATTACGTGAAATCCTAGATTTCAGTTGAACGCAATTTGAAGACCACTGATCTAGCAGAATATAGGCTCATTAGTGCGTCATGTGCCAAATTACACGATAATATCGGCTGAAAAAAAAATATAAAAAGAGAGAGAACGTATTCTTTGTCGTGCATTCGTCGATACGTTAAAACGCCCAACGATGACGATTTTCTGCCAGTTTCATTTTCCTATTTCTTTCTTTTTCTTTTTTTTTTTGTCTTTTCATAGAAAAGTACGATATCATAAAAGTTCTCTATTTTTTTTTTGTTCTTCTTCTTTCTCTTTCTCTTCGCACAGCAAAACTCGCGAGTTTTATCCTATATACTAATTCATAGATTATGCAAACATGGAAAAAGTTTACGAGCCGATATCTGCGCGCGTGTCAAGGATTCGTAACGAGATATCGCTTACTTTCTTTTTATATTTATTTTTTTTTTTTTTTTTTATTTTTTTTTTCGTTTAATGCCACACACAAGATAAGAAAAAATATCCTGTAATTCGAATTCATTACCATATCGAAACTCTTTCGAAGTCTATCGAAAAAATATCGCTTATTTCGATGAGATGATTTTCCTTTTTATTTTTACGTTCCTTGGAAACTCAAAAAAAAAAAAAAGGATCATCCGTTCGAACGAAATTAGTTCAATTTTTGATTTATACATTATTCCCGTATCTTTCATCTTGCGTTCTTACTTTATTAGAAGAATATAATTAAATTTTTTTTTTTATGGCATTCTCAATAACGTTACTTATATTACAAAGTAATTTAATTCGATGCAAACTTATATTTCACTTTTCGACTCTTTCTAGAACACGATTTCATTAATATTAACTTTGTTAACCAGGGATGACGAGTAAACTCTCTATTACGCCGTGTGATTATTTAGTTACACCAAGTATATTTGTAATCTTTTTTTTTTCCCGTTTTTTTATTTTTATTTCATTATCGTAAAATTAATTTGATAATTGTTACTTCGTTTATTTTTTCATCGAAATATAAATTGCATGCATTTATTAAATACGTTAAACGATTGAAAATCTCTTCTTTTTAAGGAATAAAAAAAAAAAAAGAAAAAAGAAAAAATTAATGAGAAAATGATAGAGTTTCGATTCGTCTGGTAAAGAAGAAGAAAAAGAAGAAGAAAAAAAAGAAGAAGAAGAAGAAGAAGAAGAAGAAGAAAAAATTCCTCTTAATAGAACTCGTTTTAAATAATAGCATAGATCTTTTTTCTCTCGACGATAAATTGCAATTTACATACTACTTTCCACATAAAAAGATGAAAAGAAAAAAAGAGAGAAAAAAAGAAAAAAAAAAAAAAAAGAAAAAGGAAAAAGATAAGAAGAAAAAGAAGAAGAGATTGAGTGGTAGTAGTAGGTCATGGTAATTACTCGAACTATCGCGTTAAAACCCTTTTCTCTTCTTTCTACAAATCGCAATGATGATGAATATTCTTAGTCTCTTAAAAGCTCTTTTTCTCGGAACTTTGATGCTTTCGAGATGAAGCTCTTATCATCCCACGGTGTCGTTCCGTGTTATTCGTCCTGCAATCTGACTGGAAAATGTCAGGACTCGAAATATCCCTTGCGAAGTTAGTAATGACGATGGTTCTATCTTTATCTTCTTCTTCTTCTTCTTCCTCTTCTTGCTTATTATTTCAACATCGTTCCTACTTGATTCTTTGAGAAAGGAAAAAATAAAGGAAGAAAGAAAGAAAGAAAGAAATAGAGATAGGCAGTAAAATTATCGAGCCACTTAAACCAATCGTAATAATACCGTACCGATGCCATCTCTAAACGAAGGAAAGAAACCTCCAAGACTTTTTGTTAATACCACGGAAAGGAGTGTCTTCTAAAGCAAATATTTTTTTACCGATCAGCACGAGTACCTTACCTCTTCTCTTTACTCTCGAAGATTCAAGGATACGTTAAACTCTTTACCCGATCGTCCTTGTATTTTCATAATACGTAGTAAAAGCTATGGAAAAATATCTACGTTATTAACATTCGTACGTTTAATTAATAACAGAAAAAAACACGGATAATTATTATTATTATTATTATTATTATTATAGCGAACGAGAATATCCAAGTCGTTTTCGTCAATTTTATCTTTATCCAGTAACGATGTGGTCGATTAAAATATAACCCCTCCTTCCCCCTACATCCTTTTTGCAAGAAAAGATGAGGAAAACTATGTTACGTTCCTTTTAAACACATTTATGCATGTTGCTCGACTAGCAGCAGCAGCAGCAACAGCAGCAACAACAACAACAACAGCAATAGCAATAGTAACAACTGCAAGATGCACATGCATTTACAAGGATTCCATGCGTTTACTGGAGCAACGAACCAAGCGAGCCGTGTAAACTCTTCTTCTTCTCGGCTTTTTCCCAGAGAATTCCCACAATGCTCGTACTTCGTGAGTTCTCAAGAAGGAAAACCGAAGGCGAGCCGGCTCGTCGATGCAAAGCTGATTAAAAAAAAATCAAGGATAGGCATCTCCTGGCGCCTAGAAAGCGTTCCATGTTTCTTCTATGTATGTATGTATCTATGTATGTATGTTCGCGTGTTACGAGTTATGATACGAAGTAAAAATCACTAAGATTCATGGAATATTATCTTTCCATTTCTTTTTCTTCTCAATTATTAATTATGTTCTTTTTCCATTTTTTTTCTTTTCTTTTCTATTTACGCGTATGTGAATATTTCTAATGTTAAATTGTTACATTTATGATTAATCTTTGATTAGATTAGTATGAAAACTTTGTAATATTGTTTACCTAATCGCTAAAAAAAAATCGCGACGATCATCGCGTTAGATAGTTATTAATTAAAATAATTATAATTGCGATTGATATCAAACTAATGAAAATATTCATTTGTCCGGTGTTCGAGCACGACGCATTGTAATTATCCCTCGCAATTATATACTTATTACTACATATATATATATATTAATTTTTGTCGTTCATTGTTACTTACATAAATTGTAGCCAATAATAAATCCCGTTAGATGTACCTTGTCCTTGTACACACATACACAATATATATCACTGTCTTCTTGAAGTACACACACTCGCGCACTTCATATATACACATATGCAAATATATTCACACATATATATATATCACTCTCCTGCATTACACACACTCGCACACGTATGCATACGTTATGCACGTATGCATATTCCTACGAAACACGCACACGCACGCGTATACACGTAATAAATGTTATACTCTTATAATACTGTTGTTACATATCCCGATGTTCGAAGAAGACTGAAGACAAAACGACTACGCAATAAACGACCTATACCGAACTTATACGAAGGTTAATGTGTTTACAAATTTCGAAGACGGTTAAATAAAAATACGAGAGATTGAGATATGTACAACGTATATAAACAATACATTAACCACCGGAAAACTGTTTTCTCGATAACATTAACCTCTACTACATATTTTTTTATTTTCAGTCATTATTCTTCACAGCTATCGTGTGCACGTGTTTCGACGTGCACCTCTGTATTACGTATATTATATAATACATTTTTTTACATTATTTATCTTCTCATTTATATTAGATATAACGTTTTATATCCTATTTTTTAAAGATAATTTAATTAATTATATTACGATAATTCATAAGAAATATGCATTTCATTTTATATACGCGGTGCTTGTTTTAATAAGTTAGATATTTTTAATGAAAAACGATATTCCTTGTATTTTCAGAGTGAATATTTCACCATGGAGTTAGTTTCCGAAGTGATCCTGTCGAGGAATGGAATTATATTATTTCAGGTATGTATGTTAATGTGTATGCATGTTGAATATCAAATTTTATCAATAAAATCAATATATATGTGATCATTAAAATTTTTATATATAATAGAATTTAAATGTAATCCATACATTAGATCCGATAGAACAATACTATTAACAAAACATTTTTTGTTTTCAAAGTATAGGAACAGATAATTACGAATAACTACGAGCATTGTTGTAGGAAACAAATCAGACTTAAAATACTAATCAAATTTCATTTTTATATTTTAATTAATCTCGCTTCTCGTGAATTTATATTTTACTTATTTATTTCTTACAAAAATTAGTTTAAACGTATAATAAAATTCTTTTTACATGCTTTCCCAAAAATGCCTAATTTTTTCGTATAATACTTATGTTAGGTTTTTCATGAATATACATATATAATATAATATATATATATATATCAATAAATGTAGCAACGTAATGTTGAAACATGGCGTGGATAATACGAGCGTACGGCTATTAGGTTCATTTACTAGCAGGGTCTACCTACTAGTGGTACTCCCAGCAGCTCGTGGCCTAAAGCTTTTACCGTAATTAATGCTACGAGCTGCTAGACGAAATAATTTGCGATGGCTCGATCGACGAACCGTATGACGGAGACACTAGTATTACCGTGCTCTGGGATCAAGATCGATAATGTAGAAAAGAAAAAAAGAGATCAAAAATCCTCTATTGGGTCTTATGAAATTTTCAAGTAATTATATTTAATATAATAATTGATAACACAGAATATTCTTTTCGATGCTATCGAATCTATTTTGAATCGAATCGATGTTACAACAAAATAATATTATTTAACTCTTATATACATTTTTATTTTGTTTATATATATATTTTTATAAATTACAATTACATTCTAATTGATACATATAAATGGGGAAACACACAATTTTTCTGATAATATCAAGAATACCAACCATAATTCGCATGATAAAGAAAAATGAACGCATAACAAAGTTTTTCTTTAACTGTTCGGCTACGGTGTTAAAGTTTTCCATTTCGTTGAGCTAACTGTCACTGCTTTTTTTCATAGTCGAGTTCCACGGTCATTACATCCGAGTTTATCTTCCATAACGTTCAACATTTCTTCCTATGTAATATTACGAGAGCAATCATTTCAAACTGTTCAAAAAAAAAATAATATAACTAACAACATTCCATACTTGTATTTATTTCCAAATATTCATCGGAAAAAATGATATATTCAATCAAATACATCGAAATTCCTTAGAATTCATGAAATTTGACGATGATTATTATCCCGCTTTTTATAAAATTCATTCCATCCTGTTAACCATTGTATATTTAATCCTTAACTCCATAATATAAAATAATCTATACGTGTATGTAGAGTAAACTTTTGAAATATCTGAAAATAATCAAGAAAAAAAATTTAAACAAAATATAATGATAATTGTAGGAAAGGAGATTTTATAAGTAAAAGCAAAAACAATGGTTTAAAAAAAAAAAAGAAAAAATAATAAATTTCTATACACATACCGGAATGAACACGGTGTCGAGTCTGTTCCAACACGAGGGGATAAGAGGGATTATTAATAAAAAGAATACTCTTCTAAACCGTTTCCTGTGCGTAAACTCTCGCCGAGAGAGCAAGAATAATCGTTTGCTTGTTTATGTGTAGATACGTGAGTCCACGTGTGCGATCGTGCGCGGGTCAAGGAGTTCGAGTGAAAGTATTAAATATCAGTGGCCGCCGCCGACTAGATCTTCGATACACACGCGGACGTTTGCTCTTGCGCTGGATGCACCGTTATGACGAGCAACGAGATAGAAATAGAGACGATAAAACAAAGACAAAGAGAATGATGAAGAGAGAAAGAGAGAAAGAGAGAGAGAGAGAGAGGGAAAGAGAGTGGTAATCCTACCGTCCGGCTACCTTCAACTAACTTCCTTTCCTCCGGTATCAAGTTTTCTTTCTTTATAACCAAACAGGGTATCCATTGGGGAATTAGAAATCGATGAGAGATGCTTAGAAAAATGCGACAACGGTGAAAACTTTATGGGTTTCCTTATCCCTGAGTTAACAATTTTTATCTTATCTATGTCACACATTTATAACGATTTTTTTTCATTTTATTTTAGATAATAATAATTATATTAATAACGTTCGATAAAACATACGAACCAAATTGCATGCAAAATTTAGGTCAATTTGGTGCACTATGAAAATTCAATATATCAAACTCTTGATTTTGTATTAATTGAAGAATAAAATGATATTTAGATAATGATAATAATAATATACGTAATGCATAATATTTAGACGAATCGATGGAAAACCAAATTCGTTTAAATCTTTTTCCTATCTTTCGTCAAAATTCAAGCACCAAACTCTTGGCTTAATTTCGAGTTAAAACGAACGGAATATTCAACGAATTGAAATAAAATCCATCAGAGATAGCCTACGGAAACCCCGTTCTCACGTACATGCATACATATGTACATAGAGATTTTCTCGAGGTTGCGCCAAGAGAAGCGACTTTATTACGTAAGATCGTGTCGTTTATTGCAACGTTATAGGTACTAACAACCAACGAATGAACGAACGAACGAACGAACGAAAGAACGAAAGAAAGAAAGAACGAACGGATTCACTTAACGTTTTCCGGTCTGTTTCGTATGGGTTATTTGTCACTGACGTTGCACTTCGAAGACGCTCGCGAGCATAGTTAATGCGATTACGCTACATGTAAAATTGCATTCGAACATATATACTCATTTATGAAAGTCTTAAAAAGTGTGTCTCATAAGGCTTGGTCATTCAAGGTCAACGAATTTCGCGAAATCATTTCGTACCGAGCGATCATATTCATTGTTTCACCTTTCGTCGTGTTATCGTTCCGGTGAATGCACTCGCGCATGCTTAAGTATCTTTTTATGCAACTCTATTCGAGTTTTATCTGTATGTATGTGCGAGTGTATATTAGTACGCGTTTTTATAGCCATCCATATACATTCTTATATAGACGCTAACGAAAAAATATAAAAGTGAAAGAGAGAGAGAGAGAAAGAGAGAGAGAAAGAGATAATTTATCGGTTGAACAGACTTTAATACACGCGAATCTTTTTACGAGATTATTGCCAATGTTCTTGTCAATCGTCACGAAGAAATTATATGACGATCATCGATCTCTAACGATCGAATGAAAACCAGTCACGTTTTCGTTAATGTGTATATTCAAATGTATATGTGTATGTGTGTATGGGTGTGATTGTGTTCTTATATTCTTGTATTTTCAACGACATTTACGTACATTCATAATCCTCATTAAAACAATGTTCTTAATCACAGAAAGTCGATAGAAATGTTCATTGTTTCGAGCGTGTACCTCTAGGCAGCAAGATGAGAAGCAGTATCAAGTTGGCTGAACTACGCATGAACTATCCGAACTCTTCATGGAGTAAATCAAGCCGTTCTTGAAAGTTAACCGGCACAAGAGATAGAGAAAGAGAGGGAGAGAACGAGAATGAGGGTTGAAGAGAAGTGTTCGTCGATCGAGAAGTACCCACGAGTTCGTATGCACTCCAAACATTCCATTCTAAACGCAACTAAGTTGTAAACATTCATGATACATACTTCAAATTGTACACATATATATATATGTATATATATATATGTATATATATATATGTATATATATATATATGATACGCATACGCATGTATAAATATAGATCCACGTACATAAATTTTGTCTAGACTGCGAGTAATGTTTCCCGCGTTAAAAAAAAGTCTTTCCTCCTTTTTCTCTTTTTTTTTATTTTTTTTTTATTAATACTTTGTTCGTACCAACAATAAGCACGACCATGAGATTTTATTACATTTGTTACAATTGTTGCGTATTGTTATTACTTGTGTATTAATTTAATATGATTTACGTTATCGATTCTACTAGCGCGCTTGATCGATGAAATATGTGATAATAAAAAAAATCTGTAAAGAAAGAAAAATAAATGAAGATATTATAGAATGTAAGAAGAATTGATTAGCATAATATATTTGAAAAAAAAAAAAAAAGAAAAACAGGGAGATGAGTAATAACTATTCCCACGGATTATCGTTCGTAAAATTCCAGATACGTCTGTGAGCTTTTCATTTTTCTATGCGCTCTCTATAGAATGAGATATACATATATATACACACATAGAGATAGATAGATGGATAGATAGATAGATAATGAGTAGAAGGGGAAGGGAAAAAAATGAAAATGTGCGGTTTCTCACGGAGACGCTCGCGAACTTCGCATCAAAGGCTTCGACCCGTCGAGTTCGTAATGGCAACGCCAGCGAAAGTCCTCCTCCTCCTCTCCACCGGCCTCGAGACACAGCTATAAGCATCGCATAGTCTCGCTTTATGGCAGTATTAGTAAGTAGTAAATATGTACGACTAGAAGCAGCAACCGCGAGGATAGATAGGTAAGTAAAGATAGTGCTAGTTCGTCGGTGGCGAGTTCTCTCTACCTACTTCCAAGCACTTTCGCATTATGTGTCGCGAAACTCATGAATACACAATTCGTATGGTGACTACGACAACGACAACGAAAGTAACAACAACGACGACGACGACGACGACGACGATGACGACGAGGTGCAATAACATTAGCGTTCCCGTGACTAACGACAGTCTCGTATTACTCGCATAATCGTCACCGATGGCTTCTTACGCCATTAAAAGAAGCACCGGGTCATTTCAAACTCGATTGAACGAAAAAAAAGAAATAAAAGAAACGAAATTTTTACTCAAGTACGATACTTTTTAAATGACTTTCACGTAAATCGTACGTTCGAAAGGAAAAGTTAAATGATTTTGTATCAAATATTACCACTAGTGTATAGAAACGGAAAAAGGAAATCGAGAGTAATGGCAAGCTGATTATATACCTTTACAGTTCGTTAAATAATACGCTACGCGAATGATAATAGATAATTAAATAATGTATTATATATACTCGTATAGATCGTCTATCATATATTTTATTGAAATAATCTTCGCTTTTATCGTATATACTTTTGATATAATAAACGTCATTCCGTATTCCACAAAAGTAAAAACTAATCGTATCGCAGATTGTGTGATAGAAATATTCATTCGATTTTGATTGTCGTCCCTTTAATATTTCTCACGTTTACGTATATGTTATACGTCAAAAGTCAATCTAACATTTCCTCTCGCACGATACCTTCAATTACACGCCTAACATACGTAACGTTCCTTTTCCGCGATCCCGATTTCACTTTCAAACATGGGTACTTCGTATACGCGGTGCGTTGTATTTCTATTCTCGTAGATCGAGATTAATGCTATAGAAGAAGAATAAGAAGAAAAAAGAAAAAAAGAAATAAAAGAACGAAGAAAATCATAAATCCGTGTATATTTCGTCGGAATAAAATAACGCGTTATACGTAGGATCCTGCGGTTCGTTGAGAAGATTGAAAGAAATGTTTCTGATCGAAATAAAATAAGAAGGAAAGAGATGGAAGAATCAGGAAACGTATCGCACGAACGACTATACGCGATTATGATGGGATCTGTAGGTAAAGGAAAAGGCGGTTTGTAGGTTGGACACCTCTTAGTTTCTGCGATAGACAACAAACGGCCCGCATACCAGTCGAGCCATGAAAGAATGGGTAGCAGTAACGCTAACCACGAAACAGCAACGCCACGATACTCTTTTGATTCCACCTTGGTTTGATGCTTTCTAAGAAAGATGATCATAGTTCTCTTTACCTAGCTTGCGAAATGAACAACAAGAGAATCTTCTAACGCAACAACTTCTTCTTCTTCTTCATAGTCGAAGAATGATGGTGATCATCATCATCATCATCATCATCATCATCATCATTACCGTTGGAATCTCTCAAGATCAACATATCGATCTCTCGAAGAAAAGATCATCTCAAGCATCAAGATGTCGTATTTCGTTTAACATACATATATTTTTTATTTATTTTTATTTTAAGCACATACTTTATTCATATACTAACTTAATACTTAAGATCTTTACATTTATCATATGTGAAACTGTTATTGAACATAGGTGATATTTTGCCAACGATAGTAATGAGACTACATCAAAAGATCGATACAATGGAAAATTCATATAATATTAAGAAAATAATAATAATAATAATTACAATATATATATATAAAGAACAAAAATGAAGAGTACGAAGTACGACATGCCGGCCTCGTTTCCGTTCTCGTAATCGGCACCCGTAATACCGTAATAATGCGCTTTTGTCGGTTATAAAGCCAACAGACGTGCCGATCTCGAGCCTCTTCTCTCATAATTATTCCCTTAATTCCGTAATTGCTAAGTCATAACGTTGGAGAGGTGAGATTATACATAATGATATATCAACGGGTAGAGGAGGTACACCAACAGACTGTATATTCTATGATAAGAAAGAGTAGAGATGAAGAAGATGAAGGTGGAAGAACAGGTGAAGGGAAATGGGGAGGAGGAGGAGGAGGAGGAGGAGGAGGAAGAAAAGGAACACTAGGAGGAAGAAGGGTGAGAGGAGGGGGGAAGGGGAAGATACAAGAAAGATCCTTGCGGTCTGCTTACACCGGACTTTGCAAGACTTGGCACGTGCGGGAGAACCGTGACAAGTGTAACCTAGCTATTGTTATGAAAGACAATGAACAAGTGACGCGTTTAATCGGTTCCATAAATCTTCCTTCAGGGTATCCTCACTCGATTCTCGATAAACAGGCTTTCGTTTATTTCCCCGCTTATTTTTATTCGCACTACTAACGTATGATGCACGCGTACCACACAACAGTGCACGCGTATAAGATCGTGAGAAATATTTTATTTATATATATATATATATGTTAAAAGAGAAACGAGTTGTTCTCTCTTTCTTTATTTCTCTCTCTCTCTCTCTTTTTCTTTTTTTATCTTTTGAAATGAATTTGTAATATTTTCTTTTCTTTTCTTTTTTTTTTTTTTTTTTTTAAA
>NW_014569577.1:855192-912460 GCF_001313835.1 Polistes canadensis
AACTTTTACAGAGAATTGCAACACATTTTCCATGGTTTTTTTTTAAATTATTTCACACTTTTGAATTACGTTTCTGATGATCAAAAATAATTATAACGTTACATATCATAAAACAAATGATGATCTTGCAATATTTTGCAACTTTTACTTCGTAAATTGTAAAAGGAGAAAAAAAAAACGAGGGTAAAAACGATCGGTTCGAAGGAAGTCAACCGTAGGTGGAAGTCGGTTGATGACGATGACGATGATGATAATGATGATGATGATGATGATGATGGTGGTACCACCTATCGCAAGAGATGATGAGCAGATTGTTCGCGTAGGCAGCGTTATACTAAAAGACTCGTCATTTATCAGCCTAAATATCCCCGAGAGAGTGGCACACCGTTGCTCGCATGATGCAAATAACGCGAGATACGAACCGACTTCTTGTGTCCCTCATCGTTTGCAAAGAGAATAGGGTAGTAGAAAGAGATGGTAGGGAGGTGGGATAAAAATAAAAAGAAGAAAAAGAAGAAGAAGGAGTACTTGTTTCTAACAGAAAACACAAAAAAAGAAAAAGAAAAGAATCCAAATTATCCAAGGAAAAAAGAGAGGGGGAGATTACTATACCCTTTTTAAACGCTAAGCTACTAGCAACTAGTTAAAAGCTGCTAGCTTAAGAAAAGAATAAAAAGAAAAGAAAAAAAAAACGTGTTACTATTTGTTTCTTTCTCTTGCAATTGCAGAGAGGGAGTAAGATCAAAGACCACGGGGAGAAAGGGATAGAAGTAAGGTGAAGCAAGGCGAGCCGGTGATCGTAGTGGGATCGACAAAGTAACCTGAATCCGCGACGTAGACTTTCGACGGCAGTAACGACGAAGACGCCATGACGACACGATCACCAACAACATCGCCCTCGGATCGGCGTTCAACTATTGGACTGGTCTTAGCGATCTTTTTCATCTTCATCGCACGTGAGTAAACTTTCTTTCCTTTCATTTCTATATCTTTTACAATTAAAGATGATATACGCGAATTTAAATATAAAATTACTTTCCGTGTCATCGAAAAGATCAATTTTTTTTGTCCCAATTATAGTATTGCAAAATGCATTAATCACGCGTTCGACAATTTTGTTGTTGTTGTTGTTGTTTGGTCGTTGGATTTCGAGTTCGTGATTTTTTCCTTTTTTCTTATTTAACGTACTGTTCCCGTAAAAAAAAAAAAAAAAGTAAAGAGAAAAAAGAACTGTCTCGTTATTTTGTGAGAATAATAATAAAAAAAAAATATATATATATATATATATAATAAATATATGAGGAAAAGAGAGAGAGAGAGAGAAAAAAAAGAGGATTCCTTCCGTAGCCATTGACTTTAACGTTACGAGCACGAACGAAACGGTTATTGGATGATTTCGAGCGTGCTAATTGTCGAAGTTAATTACGAACACGATTCGGCTTGTTCCTCTTCGGAGATTCCTCGCTCTGTTTCTCGCACTCGTACGACTTTCTCGATCTCTGCTTATTTTTTTTTTCTTTTTCATCATCATCTTCTTATTCTTATTCTTATCTTTTTTTCTTCTTCTCATTCTCAAACAGATATTCGTTATGATTAATATCGAATTCGAATCATCAATAGAAATTTCGCTAAGGAAACTTTTGTATAACTCTTTCGTATTTCCTGATAATAATTATTCTCGTAATAATAGTAATAAAACAATGTAAATAAAAACATACCCGATGACAATGAGAAACAGTGTCGTTGACTGCAGAGACACAGGAAACGTTGTATTCATATAATTAGAGGAAAAAAATACAATAAAACGTCGTTTAATTACATCTTACAAGGAATTGAAATGCGTTACGATTCACTATCGTAATAATACCTTTAAATCATTTCAACCAGTTGTTAATACGGTTCGCGACAAAAATTGTTTTCGATCGTAAAGAAACTTTGAAAGTTTCCTTAATGAAGAAACTTTATATATCGTGTCTAAAAAAGAAAATTATATTATATAACTGTGTAATATATAACTTTTACCATACAAATAAAATCATAAGTTATACTTAAAGTAGACACATTAATCTACGGATACGAATTTACAAATAAATTGGCGTTGAGATAAGATCGAAATAAAAAAAAAAAAAATTAATGCTTACAAGTCCGTTTAATTTACAGTTATATCTCCCATTCGTCAAGATTCCTTCTTTCTTCTTCTTTTTTTTTTTATTCAAGCGGGAAGCACAAATGATCCTTCCGAACGGTTATGAAATTCATGTCCATATTCTCATCGGTTAGCTTATGAACTCTGAGCAAGATTATCGTCTTAATGGGATGCACACGTGGTCGGAAACCACTATGACGTAAGATCTATTTTAAAGCTTTATAGAGAAAGTGCTTACTCGAAAACTAAAAGGACTATGAGAAAGATCAAAATAATCAAATTAAACAAACGAGATTTAAATCTCACCTAGATGAAAAAAGATAATGGAAAGAGATGAAGAAGCTTTTCTTTCGAAAATTTTTACTATAAGATATCAAATATAAAAAAAATTTCTTGACAATTAAACGACGCGTTTTATTGAAATCATGCGATATTCTCTCTCGTTAAAAATTCGATTCTTTCGAAATGAATTCGTACTTTCTCTCTCTCTCTCTCTCTTTCGTTAATTATTTTTTAATATATTAATATCTTTATTTTTTCTTCTTTGATCTTGCAAAATTCATAGGAAATTATGCACAAAAATGATGAATATTATGTCATCTCATGTATATTAATCATGATGTTTCCATCATCGTGGAAACATAGAGATGAAAGATCATCAGTGATTAAAACAACAAGAAAATAATTGACGAAAGAATACAATAAACGAATTCAGAGATACATTTATAATTATGAGTACTCGTGTAAGGGTTATGCAAATATTTAAGGGAAGTCGAATAAATTCTTATAAATTTATTTTCCTTTCGTGATAAAAAACGAGTTCATCGGCCGATTCGATATCATTCCACGAGGTTCATCGGCATTTTACGTAACACCGGTCTCACACGTCGAGTTTTAAGATCGCACCGATGATGACGCATCATCAATGTAAAAAAAAAAAAAAAATCGTTTGGTCGTCCCAAAACGGGGCAATCGTTTTCTTTGGAGAACTCGGCAATGTCGTAAATCATTACGACACATACTGCGTATCATAGAGGGCCTTTGCCAATTGCGTTCTCTACTTTCTGCTTTCTCCTTCGTCTCAGAAAATGTCAGAGGTCTCCTTGACATATATATCACATTATTCGTCTGTATATTTTATTTATATAATTAAAAATTCATCTCGTATATATATATATGTATTTTTTATCTCGCACGTTTTACAGATTAGATCGTTTTAATAATTTCATATTCTCTCTCTCTCTCTCTCTCTCTCTCTCTCTCTTTTATATTTCTCAGTCAGTAATTTTACACGCACACACACAATAATTTTGTATTTTACATTTTTTACATTGACATTAAAAAAATAAACAAAAGCGTAACTTTTAACTGTTCATCAAGTTAGATCACCACTCATCTATTATGTGTGTTCTTTCTCTCTATCTCTCTTTCTCTCTCTCTCTCTTACCCTTTGATTTTGTCCCTTTTCTTGTCCGTCCATCCTTTATCTTTTTGTCCCATTCCATTTCTTCGCTATTCCTTTCTCTCCCTCGGGTTTTTCGGCGTTCCATTTCATCTGGAGTAATCCCCACGACCCCGTTGTTGTTCTCGTTTTATCCTATCGGAAAGGAAAAAGTCTCTCGAACGGGGGTCCTATTTTCCAACGTCTTTGAACTCACGATCGATCCACGACCTTCTAACACTGGCTAAAAATGTCTTTAAAGAAGTATTTCGAATATGTTTCTATTCCGTATGGAATTTAGTCTTGATTTTATCATCTCGTTACTTCAAAAATATTTAACTGTTGCGAATAAGGAACTAGTTCTTTTTTCTATTTTCTTTTTTCTTCCGAGATCTTTATCAGTATCGTAAACATAGAGATATATCGATAAATCATTCGACTCGATCGATCGATCACTGAATACCAATTGATTTCTTTAACAGAATTCGAAGCACGCGTCCAGTAAAATGTCATTCCGTGTACGCAGAGACACGTGTATCTGAACCCTTGATATTCTATACGACACAACATCGATACTCGATAAAGAATGGAATCGATATTTGTGAGAGAGTTAAATCACACTAACGTAATACAGATTTAACAACTTTTTCTAAATTACTATTTACAATGATTACATAATAATAATGTAATATAATATATAAGATTGATTTTAATATAATATGATATTATATTATATTTATAATAATACGTGTCACAAAATTAATACTATATATAATTTGTTAACCAAATTCTTTTTTCAAATATTCTCTCTCTTTCTCTTTCTCCATGTAACATACAACAGTATTGCTGTAAATTTTCACCACAAATGAACACATCTCATGGCAATTATAACGGAAAAGCCTATCGCATACCGACCTCGTTTCCTCTATTCATGGATAACATATCGATCTGCAAGCAGATTAATTAGAGGAACACGTTCTACAAAATCGAATGGTGCGTTCTATTCGTCGGTTTATAAGCACTATCTATATAATGTAACATTTAGAAAGGAACCTTTCCAACTATCAACAAGTTTAAATGGTTCAATCTAACGCCCATTTAAATCGAATTATCGTTTGACCCTTTGAATTATCATTTTTTTTACCTTTCGATATTAAATTCTCAATTATTTAACGTGTTCTTTTTTTTTTGTTACCTTTAAAAATAATTAACCTGTCAGATTGAAAAACGCGAATAAGAATTAATCAACAGTTGTGTAGTGTTAATAGCTGACAGATAACATATATGACAGTAAAGAATGTTCAAATGAAAATATAAAAATGATTGAAACGACGTACGTTTCCTTGATCGTAATTATCGTATCCCGAAGAAAACATCAATCCCGATTCGTTAGACAGATTCGTTAAATGGAAGAAAATCATCAGGATTATGTACTTCGAAAGTAAACAACCGATCGACCTTGTCTACGTGTTTTTTATCCAATTATCAAATACCTTTGCTACGAGGAAGCACACACAACGTATGTCCCCATACGTTACATCGGTGATTACATGTGACATTTAACGGCACAGAGGAAGAAAAGAGAGAGAGTAAAAGAAGCAAAAGATATGTACCCATAAATGGTTGCTTGCTCTGCAAGCATTCAACCAATTTTCCGCAGTGGATCCGCCTAGAATCGTCTTACGATGTTTTCTATTTTTTCCCCTATTTCTCTCTCTCTTTCTTTCCCTATCTATCTATCTAGTTTTCTCTTCATTTTTTTCCTTCTAAACTTTTTATTTCTATATATTTTTTTTCTTCTTCTTCTTCTTCTCTTTCATTTTTTTTTTCCTTTCCTATTGCCGAAGCCGATATCAGAAGGATGTTTACCAAAGGGTCGTCGTGTTGTTCAATTTATACGCGAAGGAGCGTCAATCTTCCCGATCTCTCGACGTTTCTACGTTCTAGGAGGAGTGCCGTAACGGTGCGCCGAACGAGTTACGCGTCTGTTCGAGTTAGATCGAACGCGATTTAAATGGATTTCTAAAACGGATCCGCACTCGTTCGTTCATTCGTTTGTACGTTTCTAACGTATGTATGTATGTATAAACGTTAGCTCGACTAGATAACGAAAGGGACGTTAGCAAAATTTGTCTTTCTTTCTTTTGGATACCTTGACCGTGAATCAAACACGAATTGGTTACTCAAATATAACATCATTGACGAATCTATCATTTTTCTGTTAAATGTTTTATAATATTTTTTAATTGAAATGATTCTCATTGAGATTTATTAATTAATCGAGATTGTTTTTTTCTTTTTTTTAAATCAACGTTGAAACAATTCGGTTGGTAAGAGAGAATAATTGAAATCTCAACGATTAGTTTGGTCTAGAAATTACTGAATAAATCGGGATCATAGATTACTTCATTGATAATTAATCATTGGGTTTAAATAAAAATATAGGAATAATCGAGGAATCATTTGAAAATCAATCTCAAGGATAGGATGAATTATTCGTAACAATAATAAGAAGAGATGATTGACATTCCGTGTCTCCGCGATCCTTGCCAACACGAACTGTCCTGCGTGCCAGTTCACCAAATGCGGGACAGAGAAGCATTCGTGGAAGCCAGTTTTGCATGCCCCGACGATATTCGTAACGATCCCTTCTACCAACCACCCCTCCCTTTGGTCACCGGTGTATATCTC
Organism: Polistes canadensis; assembly: GCF_001313835.1. NCBI lineage: Eukaryota > Metazoa > Arthropoda > Insecta > Hymenoptera > Vespidae > Polistes > Polistes canadensis. The sequence goes on from NW_014569577.1 coordinate 861,471, forward strand.
CTAGAACTCCGAGCACACGGAAATTAATCTTGGAGGCCGTACCAACGTGAAGACGTTTACTATAGAAATTGTCTACCGTTAGCCATCGTCAAGCTATCCAAACGCGATTTATTATTCCAACTAGTCCGATCCGATTCAACATATTTATTCATTATATGCACCAGACCGGTTCTCTATTGCTCACGAAAAAAATATTAACTGATCGTATATATTATATATATATATTTTTATCTCTATTTTCTCTTATATTTTTTCCCCCTTTTTATTTTTCATTTCTCTTATAAGAGTAGTCTTCATTATTTTTATAAAACGTCATCGTTTCATCCATATATACACACAGATACGATTATTTCATCTTATTATTTTACATTTAAATATTATTGTGTAGTATATATATTGTTACGTGAATCATTTTAAATGAAAAATAACATTATTTTATAGAAATATATAAGATTTATTTCTTCTCTTATCAATTGTGTGTTATATTAATTTGTTTGAAATTATATAGAATATATTAATGATTTATTAATTAATAATATTATCGATTAAAAAATCAGATAAACAAATAAATCGATCCTTAAAGGTTTGTATTGCCATCGACAAAATAGAAAGTTTGTTGGACTATTTCTCGTGGATTAAGATAGAAGAACGATTACTTTGTTAATTAACTAAAGGTAATTAATTTCCTCTGCAGAGCTATGTGACGGAGCTTATTACGGAAAGCTGATTGGCAAGCTGTCCGAACTTCACCATGGCGTCAGCGGCGAAGTTTACGCCGTAGATGGAAGGACCCTCTTCATCAAGGACTTTACGTATGACGGCGAAGGACCAGGTTCGTATCATCATCGATCCCCATATATATATATATATATATACATACATACATACATACCTATCACGCATTATTAGGGAATGTTTGCTATTCGACGAGGATAACGGATTTCCTTTAAATCTGATCAATTTCGAAATCGGATATGCCGTTATCGAATATCTAACCAGATTTTCAATTAATTTACTATCGTTATAATTGTCACGATCCTAAGCTCCTTCGATTCTATTTAATCCTACACACCAGGATAAATAAAATAATTCTTAATTAACGTACCGTAAATAATCAACTAGCAATTTGATCGTTATCGATATCTCGTATAAATCATTCCCAGAGATGCCAACAACTAACCACAAAAAATTTTCTGTTCCTGCCAGTTCAACCAGATTTCGTTACATTTATCCTAAGTCCTTTTCGTTTGTATCTAAAAAAAAAAAAAAAAAGAGTAACTTACTAATGAACGTGCACGTCAATCCGACAGAAAGCATCTAACGACAAAATATATCAATCTACATACGTATACCTTTCGAGTACGGTACCTTTCACAAAATGATCCGTATAGTACAAATAAAAAAAAAGAAAAGAAAAAGAAACATTCCATAAGAGAATATATTTCTCGTCTCGAAAGTGATCCGTTCAAATTGGAAAAAAAAGCGGATGCTACAACAAAAATATAAACTTTCTCCCTCTTAAGCTAATCGATTTCTTCTTTCATGAAACTTTCCCAAAACAACAAAGTCAACCAACGACCAATGAAGTCTATGACTGTTCTTTAGATATTATTTTGCGTTAATTAACGCAACGTGTATATGTTAGTCAACGTGAATTTATCTAATAAGTTAAACATACTTTATAAACAATTATAAAAAGTTTTATTATATTCACTTTTACTTATTACTAAGCCATATTCATTATCTTTATTACTAAGACAATTTTTGTTATTAGATAAAATAAATAATCGAGTTCTATTCGGAATAGTAACAGCGAAAGGTAACTTTTAAACGTGTCATTTACATCTAGCGAACAGTGAAATCGACTTCCTCCTCCTCCTCCTCCTCCTCCTCCTCCTCTTTGTCAGATAGTAAGAGAAAATTGAAACGAGAACGCAAATACTCTCACCCGTCTCGATAAGCTCGTAAAATTAAACACGTCCACGTAACGTATACTTGCGAAACTGTTGGTTGTTTGTGTTGTATTGGCGCCGTGTCGCAGCTAATAAATGAGAAAATAAATAAGGAAGACGATAGTGCTCTTACTCGATAGTGTGCACATGAATAGTAATATGGTAAATTTTAAAATAAAAAACGAAACGATTACCAAACAAATACATTATTCCTTTTTCCAGCTGCATTCTTCTATGCCGGAAATTCCAAGAGTCCGAATTCGAATGGCTTTAGAGTACGAGACGAACGTGGAACGTAAGTTAAAATCAATTCATTTGAATAACACAGTGAAAGTATTTTTAATCGTACGCGTGCCGTTTAATTATGACGATGGTATTAACATTAAAGATAAAAAATATAATACAAATTACAGAAATTATTTTAATACAAGTGTGAGAGATAAGTCATAAAATTAATTATTGTATTCAAAATATTCCATTTACGAGATTAAGCTTTCAGTATAATAATTATCGACGTATATTTATTCACATAAAAAAAACTGACCCTGTTTTTTAAATATATATATATATATGTGTTTTTTTTTTCTCTCTTATAATTGCAACAGTGCAAACGTGTTGAAACGATACCGGAGAAAGGACATTACATTGACCTTGCCTGATGGTAAAACCTTGAATAGCATCAAATGGTTCTCTGTGTGGTGCGACGAATTTGCTGTAAGTAAAAAAAAAATCTCTTGATATCTTTCTCTTTCTTCCTATCTCTCTCCTATTTCTCTCTCTCTCTTTCACGTTCATGACCTTCAACATCGTATACAGTACTTGCACTACCGTCATGAAAACCGGTATCACCTTCTCTTGATACAACTTTCACGTTACGTATTTATGTATATTCACGTATAAACGATAGCATGAAATAGAACATTTCTTTCTCTCTCTTTCTCTCTCTCTCTCTCTTCCCTAACTATAGCAATTGAATTCTAAAAATATATATTTAGAGCACGAAAAATGTAAGAACAAAATACAAATAAAATATGGAAAGAAAAATAAATTAATTTGAAACTTTTTGCAGTATAATATATACATATATATATGCATGATGCACTCACGTTAAAAGCATACAAAAATGGTTCCTTCGATTCGATCTCGAGTTGCATAATTAACAGCCTATAAATTGGCATGACTAAAGTGAAAGAGAACAAGCTTTCTCGACCATGACTTAGATTGCGTTTTTCGTTACCTCTTCTTTTTCTACTTAATTTCTTCTTCTTCTTCTTCTTTCATCTCTTCTCTTCTCTTCTCTTCATCTTTTTTTTTCTCCCTTTACCATCTATTAATTTTCCCCTTTTTTTTTCCTTCCTCCCACTTGTGCGACTTTTTTTTGTTGGTCTTTTTCGAGTCGGGTCGCATGCATCTCTTCTCGAGCATCAAACGTGACAGAAAATGCATTTTGTACGCGCGACCCAGGGCTATTCTATTATATCGAAATAATTGAATTAACGTTGGTGTGGTCACGAGGACGAAAAAGCTCGAGCTGTAAGCAAGAAATTCGATTAGAGTTTCTTTTTTTTTTTTTTTTCTTTCTCTCTCTGGTACTCTCGCGTTTTTCTCGTTGATTTGCGCCTAACGGATCCTCGTTGCAAGATTCGCTAAAGACAAATTCGTCGATTGGTAAAACGGTGGTAGAATTTTAAAGAAACAGAGCAGATAGTTCGCGTTGAGTTAAAACGTGAAATATCGATTAGCGTTGTTTGCATTATACGCACGATCGTAAATTTATTCCGAGTATAACGGATGAGATGTCAATCGTGTCTATATTTATATATATATATTCACGTATACACGTATATGTTTAAACCTTTGTACGTGTATATGTAAGTGGACAGCCAAGCGTATATATAACTCGAGTCAAACGATAAGCTCGATGACGATGACAGAACGGGAACGAAGCTCTTGAATTACCATCTCGATTTATGCTTATTATTTCTCATAGAAAAGCTCATGAATTTTCTTCAACATACGCGTCCATTATGACGTTAATTGGGTTAAAGTGCGAACTTTCATCTTCTCTCTCTCTCTCACTCTCTCTCTCTCTCTCTTATTCCTCTTTTCTTTTTATTTCATCTTATTTTCATAGTTTTTGAAATTCATATAGAATCGTTTTTCTTTTTTCAAATATATAATTAAACGTTAAATCATTAAATATCGTGATTTTATGTTCGAAACTTTTGTCGAAAGACAATTATTTCATGTACCCCCCCCCCCGTCTATTAATAATAATAATAATAATAATAATATATTTAATACTATATATATGTAATTTATATTGTACAATATTCTACGAAATTGAACGAAATTTGAAATCCTTTCGCGTATATTAATATCGCGCATAGAACTATGCGTGAAATTTATGAATATATTCTAATAATACAAAATTTAACGTACGTTGAAATAGTTGATTATTATATTTCACATTTGCATCTTTTTAAATTCGAAAGGTAAAATGAAAGATATGATGGTTACTCGGTGGTAGTAGTAATACATGATTCTTTCCTATTAGAGCATATCTTTGGCTTTTCACTGAAGAAAATAGAAAACAATCTCTCGAACGAATAATACTTTTTAGGTCAACTTTGGAGACGTAAGGATCCCACGTGGTTTGGACTATCCAAAACCACAGAAATTGGTTGCTCTCAGCGGAGTTCACGGAATCAGTTCAGAACCCATCGTTATCGTGGACGCTCAGACTCTTTTGATACCAGGATTCAGTTACGATGGAGAGGCACCTGGTAAGTTCACTCATCCATTCCTTCTTCGTTAGTACAATAGAGAGATCATCAATAAAAATAAAAAAGCCAAAACTATAGCCCATTTTCGATACAGTTCAGTGAATTTTATCTTTCTGCAAATAATTTAATTTGGTACTTTTGAGATAAGTCGGAATACTTTGTTAGCATAGGTAGATACGAAAAGGTGCATTAATCAAATGCATAATAACGAGATATGAAAACATTATTCACTAGATTCATTCTTTTTCTATGTTTTATTGAGCCAACAGGATTACGAATATTTCGTAATTTTGATTAATTTATCATTTCTCTTGAGATATTCTGGTCGGTGTCCTTGTCATTCGAAAGGATTCGAAAAAATATGATAAATTTATAAATTTTTATTTCTTTCCCTTTTTTCTTCTTTTTGTTTTTGAATTATTACTTATAGAGTCGTTTCAACATAAGCGGGTTTTTTTTAGCTCTCGTTCCGTCTGTATAATTAATTAGACGTTAAATGATGACGATGCGTTACTCAGCGATATAAATTTCGTTGTGGAATTTTTGGAAGAATATTTAAATGAATTACTTTTATAACACTCTTTGTAGTGTAGGATCGTTTTATAATATATAGATAGAATATATTAAAAGTTCTCATTTAAAATCATTTAACGTAGGGATATTGTCGAACATTTTATCAAAAGGTATTAAACAGAAATTGACGCGCGTTACATAATGTAAAACGTAATTTAATTAGATATTTGACATATTTTTTTTCTGCATGTATATGCACGACCTAGAAACTTTTACTTTATCACTTGGCGAACAAGAATTTGTCTTCAAATATTATATTATAATTTGCATAATTTAATACATCCGAACTATTTTATTCGTCAGAATGGAAAATATCGTTTAAAAAATACAACAAAATTACTACGATATTTTTGGATTATACAATACCATAGAAAAAAGGGATTCAACATTAAATTCGATCATTGTTAACGAGTGTTAGAACATTTTTCTATTTTTCCTGTGTATAATTTAGATGCCAAATTTTGGGTTGGTGCCGGGCCGACGCCATCGCCTCAAGGAATTCGAGTGCCCGATGAAAATGGAAAGGAACAACCTTTGCGACGTTACGATCGCAAAACCATTGTCTTGACTTTACCCGGTGATCTGACGGTGCACCAGATAGGCCACTTTGGCGTATGGTGCGAGGCATTTACCGTTGACTTTGGCTACATACAAATTCCTCAGGGTCTCAACGTTCCACCGTCCCTTAAGATGTTAGGAGTTTCGCCGCAGGTGAGTCCTTCACGACAAAATGCACTGTAAAATGCTACTACACGCTGTGTCTGAAGAGAGGTTGCTTCTTCTTCCTTCGTTTCTTCCGAAACCCCCGCCCCTACCCCCAACCNCCCAACCCCACCCCCATCCCCGCCACCACCTTATTTTTTCCCCAGCTAAAAGATGTTCCAACGTTTATGTGTTTTTCCTCTTTTATGAATAGATAAAACATTTCATTATAATTCATGATAATTATCGTTGTGTTCGTATATCTTTTTCATTGCCTTGTCCTTATTTTTAATCGAGTAAAGATTATTCTTCGTTAATCTTCGATAAGAGAAAAATTGTTCGTCATTGATTTACTTGTCTCACTATGAATGGCTATGTGCGAAACATACTTTCCAGGAGCAGTCAATAGGACTCTCCGGCATATTTGTTCTATCTCGCGTATATTTGTCTCTGTCAATATTTGAGAAAGAATACTTGGCAGTCATTGACGGCAGACACCGATGGCAAACCCAATGCGTTCAGACGACAATGATTGTGCCAGTGTTATACGATTTTTGTTCTCCCTTCGAAAAATTACGAATCTGCTGATTTTTCGCTCACATCATTCATCTCTCTCTCTTTCTCATTCTCTCTCGCTCTCTTTTCTTTTTTGTTCTCCATTTCACCTTTCCTACATCGCGAATCATTGTCATGTTAAAGAAAAAAGATTTGACGAATATTCCAAAATCGAAATAAGAACTCCATCGCATACACACTTGATCGTTTTTTTTTCTTCTCATATTCAATATTACGTCCGTAATATATTGTACGCATATACGACGACTTCAATAGTCGCGAGCTTTAACGCTTTGAGACGCTTGCCCAAGCGTCTCCGTTATTTACGAAGACGTGATCTTAACATCGTAACGCATAAAATATAAAAAAAAAGTTGCCTTCGACGCTTCTGAAAGCTGCAAAATAAAACAAAATCGAAAAAAAATAAAGAACAAAAATAAAAAACGATTATATATAGATATATATATATAATATTATATATTATATATGTATATATATGTATATATACATATACATCAATATATATATATTATATACATATATAATCAACCATCAATACATGTGATTAACAAATTGACAAGTGAAATAGAAAAGTGGAATAGAAATTGTGTGCTTGTTAATGGAAAAATAAAATGGATATCTGTGACAGATAGAAAGCTCTCATATATATTATAACAAAGTATGTAAGAATGATAGAAAAAAAGAAATAGAATAGATAAAATAATAGAGCACGTGTGTGTTGCTGCTGCTGCTAACAAAAGACTCTGTCTCTGTCCTTGTGTGTTGCAGAATGTGCATCGCGGAGGACAGGGACAGACGGGAATACTCGATCTACAAAATCTACACGAGATTTCTTCTTCGTTATTATCTCCTGCTGCATCCTCTTCGTTCTCGACACTATCGGCTACGTATTCACCCTCCTTGATAGCTCAACAACATCAACAACAACAACGTCCAACAACATATCGTCCAATTCTTCGTCGCGATGATCAAATACAGGTGGTCCAGTCGATCGATTATCGCATTCCCAAAAGTCTGCAAGTGCCGGAAGCTGTTACACGTCAACAAAATCCGGTCCAACAAACTGGTTCATTTCAATTCAACGAGGATATACCGAATTTAGGCAGATTGAGGCAACTGGCTAACGTGCAAACCTCCGACGATTCTAGTTTTCATCATTATCGTCATCAGGATGGTGGAGGATCTTCTTCCTCGTCTTCGTCGACTCCATCTTCTTCATTTTCTTTCTCCTCTTCTCCGAATTCCGGTTCACCGTCCAGACAACACCAGTCAGGACGAGCACGATCCCGCACTCATCAACCGGATCCCCAACAAAACTCTTATTCCAGAGTCTTGCGATATCAAGGAGACCGTAGGGTCGATTCTTTTGTTCGTTACTAACGAGTTTCTTTTACCCTCCCCCACCCCCAACCCCCACCACCCTCACACGAATCTCTCAAAGGATCGACGTCTCGACTTTTCTCCTTTCGATTTCTTTTTCTCGAAATACAAAATCCGATCACAAAAAGAAAAATAAGAAACGCTCGACAACGTTCTCGTTGGAAAATAATTTTTGGGGTCTATAGGCTTCAAAAAAAAAACAAAAAAATTGAATTATAATATTATATATTTATTTATTTCGAAAACAAAAAAAGAAAAGAGATAGATACGAATTCATTTGAAAATTTAAAACTCTGGCATTCGATATATTATTATTTTGTTTGCAGCAGCCACGTTTAACAGGCGTCGAAATTTCAAATTATTACAATTCCTGCGTAAAATAATACGATCGTTCCGTGACCAATGATCATATAGAAATGGATAAATGCGATTTATTTTATAAATTTCCAAATCTACGTTTTTTCTCAATGGTTTTCTTCTTTCTCTCTCTCTCTCTCTCTCTCTCTTTCTCTCTCTCTCTTTCTCTTTTTTCCTCTCTTTCTGTCTCTCTCTCTTTCTCTTTCTGTCTCTGTCTCTGTCTCTGTCTCGTCCTTACAAAATTAATACACGACAGGAAGAAGAAGAAGAAGCAAGCAAGCAAGCAAGCAAGCAAGCAAGCATGCAAGCAAGCAAACAAGCAACGAAACTTTCTGTTATATTTCCGTCAGTTCTTTCTCAAAAGTCTATTTAAACTACGTAACATCGCAAGGGTGTTATGTATCTTACATAGTTGATGATCATGAACACACTTTGCACTTAAATATGTATATTTAGGTACACGCGTTATATAATATCTCAGTACATGAAAATAATTAATTTATCGTAGAAAACTAAATGTACTCAAGTCTTAAAGTGGACCATTGTATTAATCTTGATTAAAAGGGGCTGAAGGGGGCAAAAGGGGAGGGGAGGTTTTACTAACGAGTACGCGAGGAAACATCGAAGTAACGTGATTACTTTCCTTCATCGCGTATAACACACATCGAGTTGTAATATCTTTTAATAGCTACTAATGGTGTCGTTAATTATTACTAAACGACCAGAACCGAATATCCAATGAAAATTTATCGATGGAAAAATGTAAATGATCCATGCATATCGATTATCTCCATATGATTCGAAGAACGATTCTCAACAACCAATTATCAACAATCCACGATATCGTTTTCCTACTCTTTCTTTTTCTCGTAAACAACCGTAAACTTTTCAACAATTTAGTATCGTCTTTTTCTAACGATCACGCGCGGGAAAATTTGTTCTCTCTCTCTCTCTCTCTCTCTCTCTCTCGAAAACTCGGTCATTTTTTCAACATCTTCCCACGAATTATTTAACATTTCTTTATCTATATATAGATATATACGTAGAAAAAATTTTAAAAAGAAAAATATCCGGAAGCACATCCAGCACATCCGGATCGTTGAACAAAGAAAGAAAATTAGAGAGGAAGAGAAAGAAAGAGAGAGAGAGAAAAAAAAAGTGACAAACTCTTCTTACTCTTCTTACTCCTTTAAGTTCTTCCGCTAGAAAAATTGTCTTTTTCTCAGTGTGTTGGGAGATAGTACGAGAGCCAGAGACAGAAACGAGACTCGACTTTCCATTTATTTATTTAATACCACATCGAGAAGTCTATTTATTGTACACCGAAACTCTCTGTACGTTCTTCCGTACTTAGAGCTTTATATACGCGAGCGGAAACGAATATATACTTTACATATATATATATATATATATATATACACATTGATTCACGCTTACTTACATTTTTCAAGCGTTACAATGGCATATACGCATAATCGTATTTCTTGGTAAGTGTGTTTTTTCTCTCGATTCGAATTTTTAATAATTTAAAAAAGATTTATTATATATATATATATATATATACAAAGAAAATGTGTAAAGAGAAAGCTCGTGATTCTTTAAAGCGAGAAAATATAACAAAGTATTTTTTCGGATTCGTATAATATAAAAGGAATAATACCAATCGTCGTAATTCTCTCACGCGTTTAAAGTGTTTCTCAATCCTGAATGAAACGCGTTGATACTACTCGGATATCGAACGGCACGTTCGTCTCAACGCGAAATCCACCGACAACTATTCTAAACCACGTAAATGAGGATGACTCCGTTGAATAAGAAAGAATTTCAACGTGAAAGTGAATAAATTTAGATGGTTGCCATTAGTTTTACTATTGTATTATTTTACGTAGTATTATTACTATTATTGTTATTATTAGTATTGTATTATTAGTATTGTATTATTATTGTATTGTATTATTATTAATATTATTATAATTATTATTAATATTATTATTATTATTGATTCGATATTTCGCCTCATTTTAATTGATCGAAAAATAAAAAAGAGAGGGAGAGAGAGAAAGAGAGAGAGTGAGAGAGAGAGAGAGAGAGAGAAATAAAGATCTAAGCAAATTCGAGAAAACCCGTGAAACGTTTTAGGCTGTGATACAGAAATGAATTATTTCATCGTGTTCCGAAATAACTCGCGCACATACTTTTGAGAAACTCGATTATCTCATTCGCTCGGTCGTCTTTCGTTGGGAGTATAATTTTCTTGCCTTAGTGAAGTTTTCCTTCTCTTAGATAGATAACAAAGATGTTATCTTTGTTCTGAAAAGTAGTACGTGTATAATATATTTGTTTTTAATTTTACGAAGAAATTCTATATCTAAATATATATTTATCTGTGAAAACACGTTATACAAATACACACACGCAGACACATGTCCACGTCATACAGGATGATAATTATTTGACACAACTTTACCATCACCTGTGTATACTTTATTGTATATGTTAAATAAACAAGCTTTTTTTTCTTTCTGTGTAAACAAAATATAATGAGTGTTATTACAATCAGTGCATTATTTTATAATGTAATGCACTGAAATGGTATACCGGCATCTTTATTTTTTTTCAAGTATTTTTAATGTTACGAAAAAGGAGTAAGAAATATTCAAGAAAGAATAAAAATAAATAAGAGAAGAAAATATGGTGTTTTAGAATTGATCGTGTTTAAAATTAAATAGATTTCATTAACGACAAATTATATTTTATTTTTAATAAGCTCCGTGACATAGGAATGAGCTGCTTTCAATTTCATTTAAATGAAATATTTGAATAGTAATTTTATTTAATAAAATGCTTGACAAGTAGCGAATACCACGAGCACTGATTATTAATTATTATTATTATTATTATTATTATTATTATTATTATATCGGACTTTATTAGATAATCTATCTTCTCATCGTCATAACAATCAACACACAGTATCGTCGTTTCTCTTGAGTATGTGGATGAAATGACCGTTTGCTTGCAGTCGAAACTAAACTGTGAAGTCCTGGATGACACTTTGGCTTTTGAGGTGCGCTGGGCCGTTGCAGGTGACAGCATAGTCGTGCAGCTCGTTGGAAAACTTGGTGAGTACATAATTTCGAGCTGTCGTATCCGTGGACTTGACAATGGGCCGAACCGACGAAAGTTTCGTTCTCGTTCTCGTTCTCGTTCTCGTACGTCCTCGAATCCTTACGTTCAAACGTTGAATTTATGCTTTACGATTGAAAATCTAGAGTAAAAGGAAATTAAAACCCTTTTCTTTCCTTATAAACCTAATTTATTATTTTTAATTAGTAAATATCAAATAATTAATCAACGCGACACATATACACAACAATAACGACAAAAAAAAAACGCGTTACAAATTTACTATTTTATTTTTCCCGTTTCCAATTCTTTCTTCTCGCATTCTTGTCAAAAAAAAAAAAAAAAGAAAAAAGAATAGTTCAGCAAAAGAGAAAGAGAGAAGATTTTACGAGCATTCTCGGCACTTTAATCGTTCTCCCGTCGTTATTTCGCGTTCCCATTCTCGTTTCAACCGCATTCGGTCCAATATCTGTTTCACACATTTCCAACAATACCCTGCGAAAAATCGCCACGTCTTTTTCTTTTTACGGTGTGCCCGAGTGTTGTTGTTGGGGACTCGTTCACGACACGCTTACGGACTCCGTTTCCGGTAAAAATGGTTCGAAAACTAGGGGAAAACGGCAAGTACTTCACGCTACCGTAACTTTAACGATCCGTAACGCGGAAGTAGTGGTATTTGTATTTTTACTCGTTCCATGACTACCGATATTATTACATATTTTTCTATCGACTTTAAAAAATAAAACAAAATATGATTGTACGTGTGATAAAGGTACGTGTGTACCTACGTCAAATAAAATGGTCAAAACGATGGATGAGTTATATTTTAGAACGAAGAGATAGACGAACGTATTTATAGCATTTAATTATTATTCATACGATATTCCTAAATATCTACTATAATAGATCCGATCGTTTCTCATTAATGTCAACAGAGGCTGGACAATACATGGCCTTTGGCTTATCGACGAATCCAGATAGAAGCGTTATGGTTGGTGGAGACGTCGCAGTAGCTTGGGTAGACAAACAAACTCTTCAGGGATACGCTATTGATTATTTCTTGGAATCTAAATCACAATGTTCCGGTAGACGGGGAAGTTGTCCGGACAATAAATTACGAGTAAAATATTCCGAAAAATGTCGAATTAAGATACAAAGGTGTTACGTTTATCGAACAATCGAATTAATCTGTCCGACTTTGACATTTGTAGGAGAATACCAACTCGGTTCGATTGTTGAACGCAGCTTTGGTCAATGGGTACAGCATCGTGACCTATCAGAGACCATTGAAAGCCAGTGATGAGCTGGATCTTCAGGTTCTCACGAACAGATCGCAAGCCATCATCTGGGCGATTGGTCCATTGAACGAGAGGGAGGAGGTCAGTTTCCATAGTAACTACCTCAAGACGGATCGTTTCATCGAATTCAGTAGACCACCTGCTTGGAATTGTCCTATTCCTGATCAAGAACAACCGGATACTACTTACACCGATAATCATAATAATGCTGATAATAATCAGGTAAATTTGATTAATTTCTTTTTTTGTTTGGTTAAATTTCACTATAATATAATTTCTACTTGATCAACAACATCATTTTTAACAGCAACTCGCAACAACTATAAGAAGACCACAACGCGTAACTGCAACTCCAGCACCAGCACCTACGAATGACGCCTGGGAAATTCCTCCGATACAATGTTATGAACCGGAAGATGGTGTATTCTATGCTCAGATGGGACCAACTGGTGGAAAACATGGATATCCTGCTATTACGGGTTAGTAAATTATCTTCAAGAAAAAATATCATGATAATTAATGTTACGAAATCATGATACTGTTTTTTTTCTGTATAGGTCACGTAGGCTGGGGAATTTCTTGGTATATAAATGGTCTTTTGATTCCGGAGATAAACGTAGTCCGTGGAAAAAAGTATACTTTCGTCGTTGAAGGTGGACTTAATGCCGATACACCGGCGCGTTATCATCCGTTCTATATCACGGATGATCCAATCGGTGGCTATCAACATAAAACGCCAGAAGAAAAAGCAGTAAGTAAATTTATCCAATAAACAATTTTAGATATATTAATTAATACGATAATGAAAACTACTTATTACAGAAAATCAAAATATTCGCTGGAGTACGTAGACAACGAGGATCAGTTCGACCAACCGGAGTTGGACGATACTGTAACTGGGTACCAGATCAGAATCAACCTCTAGCCGACGAATTTACATCTTTCGGTGCTTATCAACGTACGTTGACTCTAGAATGTGATCACGGAGAACCAGGAATCGTCGAATGGACTCCCGATGAGAATACACCAGACACGGTCTATTATCAAGTGCGAAATGATTTTATGTATATTTATTGTAATATCACTTGAACAGTTCTGATCCGATGATATGACATAATTTCAGTGTTTCACTCATCGTTACTTGGGCTGGAAGATAAACGTCCATGACAATTGCGAAGAAGGTTCAGCCAGCGAGAACCACGAGATTTATGTAGAACCGATGGGTCATCATCCCGAGTTCATCGAAGATTTGGATGTCAGTCCGAGCATTCGAGTCTCGAGCAAGGTAACACCAACGGCCGAGTTCCTTCAGCAGCATCTTCATCATCCTCATCATCGGGAACATGGTCTTCGTTATACCCATCATATGGCGACTAACTCTGGCAAGCTAAGCACATCCTACCCGCAGCTACTAACGAACGCTAATCATAACAATTACGATCGCTTTCGAACATCGGTCATACACGAAGATGCATACGGGCCGAGGTCTAATCATGGGATCATTCCTCATCGTTACGAGGTACGCGTGAAGGAAAATTATCGTCACGCGCACCTCGACGAGGAAGCTCTGCAACGTCAACACCAACAACAATATCAACAACAAAAACAACAACAACAACAACAACAACACCAAACAGCTACTACCTCGATTTATAGCGAGTTAGGAGGAATTGGCAGTTTTAACAGGCCAACCTCGGCTTCCTCGACCTCGGCCACGATCACGTCCACGGCATTCTCCTCGTATCCCAGCAGACCTCAGTTCACGGAGATCGATCAAGAAATCCGACAGTCCTCTAACCATCCATTGTCTAACCTCGTTGCAGATAATCCAAGACCACTGAGCCACGGGATGAAATTCGCTTACACTCTACCCACAACGCAGATCGTATATTCCAGACCGACGTCGCATCATTACACGCCCGATCACCGTCCTCTCCATCATCTACTTCATTACCATCAACATCAACCGGAACAGCAGAGAGGTCAAGTGATGATCGTACGAAGACCAGTCCTGATGCGTCGACCCATTTTACAGGGTTCTAGTACGATCAACTCGCCGACCTTCTCCTTACCACCTTCCAAATCAATGTTCATGGAACGTAAAAAAGCTGTTTACAAGATACCAACTTCGGAAAAAATCTCTTACGGAAATATCGTCAAATTGATGAAATTCGAACCGAAACAACGTACCAGATTGGAAGCTAAAGTATCAAACCATGAATCAACTGTCATGGACATTTCGGAGAATTTTATGACCTCTCTGAAGCCAGCACGTAACACTGGGTTCAATCCAGACTCTATCGTAATCGAAGGTGGCTTCAAACCTATAATCACTCCGTCCCGAGACTCCATCGAAAAACGAGTATCAGAAAATGATCCGGAACACGGGGAAACGATCGAAGAGTCCAACTTTTCCGAACAATTGTCCGGGAAAAATTTCGAGCCAGTATTTCTACCTTCCCCAACCATGAACCCATTGAACCCTACAGCATTTGACGAATCAAAAAAACAAAAGAAGAAAGCTACCCCAACGTATGGGAATCGTCATTCGAAACCAATATCAGATGAACTAGACGACATGCAAATGGCTGCCGACGGTCTTCAATCATATTACTTACCTCCAGCCAGATCAGAGGTTCAACCAGCTACTCCTGGTGTTTTAATAACTTACGACGGTAAAAAACTGAAAGATTCCACGTTGGCTAGGTCCATCTCAGAAATTGAGGATCGTTCGAAAACTCGACTAACTTCAGACGTACTAAGTAGGACACCACAATTTGGTAAATTCAATGGAGAACTTCCACCCCTTATTGCTACCGAAATACGTTCGTCCGATAAAACGACAAGACTCGAGAGAAACGAACAATCACCCTTGCTAGATCTGCCATTGTCGAAATCGCGAAAAAATACAAGACTCACGTTGGTGGAAAGATCGAAGAGATCGCCCGAGGAAACTCGTACGATGTCGAGTACGGAATTTCGTAGGAGTAACGTCACCAAAACTACGCCCAACGAGGAGAACATAGACGACCTGACGACGCTCGGTAGCACCGGCCAAACAATTTTAGCTAATATCAAATACATTGTTCTCACCGTAATACTTTATTACGTTATTTGAAGAGAAAACGTGGGGGGGGGGGGAAATAAAATGAGGGGAGAAACGCAAAGAAAAATTCGCGTTGCTAGTAGACTGATTGTGATTGGTTCGCCAAACGATGATGATGATGATGATGGTGCTGGTCGATCTTTACTGGTCTCTCCTGCCCTTTACAAAGGGTTGAACGGTGCACAAAGTAATCGACGCGACGATAACACGGGAAGAGGAACACGACTAACCGTATACTGGTTTTTTTTCTCTCTTTTTCTCTCTCTTTCTCTCTCTCTCTGTCACTCTCATTCTTTCACATTTTCTTTTTTTTTCTTTTTATATTTAGTACAATTCGCCTGTCACTCTCGATCTCCAGCCGATTCGTGATTGCCATTCGTCATTCTCTTCGTTTCTCTTTGTGCTGATGTAATCTCTCTTTCTCTCTCACACATACTCTTTCATCTAGTACGAAGCTCTCTCTTCCATTGTTTTTTCAACTTGTCACAAGCACGTTTTTTTGACTATACAGATCGTTTTTTTTTATCCATGTAACTGACCGAGGCTATCGTTCGAAAGTATCGGGCGATGATAGAGAGTCTGTTGATTATCAAGGAGGTAGCTTCTGTAAATAAGTTGATTTTGTTAAATAAAGATAATCGTAAAAAAATTGTTATACGTTATCGTAGAACAATAAAACCTTTGTTTTTTGTTTTTAAATTAAACTCGTGACAGGGAATGAATTTCCATACGTGTGTGCTGCGTTTTATTGGAAGTTTAAGCAATATTTTATTGGTATAGAAAAAACAAACAAATTTTACAAAAAAAAGGGAAGAATAATGTAAAGAAAAGAAAAACAATCAGTACGCTATTATTATCTACTGTACAGAATTTAGAGATGTTTCTCGATATTATTAAGATTTTACGTGTTGGTAACGAAAGTGTTGCATATTTCATCGTTACCTATTATTATGTTCAAAAGTAATCTCGAATATTATACGAATCTTCGGTGCAAGAACATCACTGTGATCCCACGATCGAGCTTCCAAATATATTTTTGTACGCCTGAAGTTCCCGATGCATTCGTACAGGTCTCCAATGCGAGAAAAAAGAAAAAGTATATAGACTTAAAAAAAAAAAATAAAATATATTATATATATATATATATATATATATATATATATAGAAGTATAATTATAATAATAATAAGTAGAAAAAGAGAAAGAAAAATAATTCAGCAGGAAGCCTAGGATATATGAATCTTGTTCTTTGCACATTTTCCCGAAAGCGAACATTTGTGAACCTGCACGTGAATGATATTATATCACGATGAAACGTCTGTACATTACGTTTATAAATTTCAAGATCGAGCATCTTAAGTACCTGTCAGAGAAGCTCTCTCTTTCTTTTCTCTTTCTTACTTTTCCTCTCCGTTTTACATCGAAGGGAGAATTTCCATTGAAGATAAAATGCTTATGAAAAAATGTCTACGTAGATAAAATTCAGCTCCAAAAAATCTCTAAAACGAAACGCTTTCGATCCAGCCTTTGAATGCACTTCAAACGTGTATATCAGGACACTGTTATATATATATCCTTCGCTATAATCTAATCGAGAACTTATTTACATATTTTACACGTATTGCCTTTCACCTATTTTCTTATTTTCGTTTCTTTTCCTTTACTCCTCCTTCGAGTTAATTTTTTGTTCTTTTTGTTTTTTTGTTTAAAATAAAGATGCAACGTACATACAAGAATAATAATAATTATAATAATAAAAATAATAAAAATAATAATAATAGTAATAATAATTATAATAGTAGTACTAGAAGTAGTAGTAGTAGTAATAATAATAATAATAATAATTATAATAATAATAATCTGCATTGAATGTGTTGGAGAATTAACGAATTTCGAATGATACGTCTCCGTTACGTGAATTGATGTTCGCAACATCCAATATTGTCTTCGATAAGTTACATATAATTTCTTCTTCCATATTTTTCCCCGTTTTTTATTTTTTTGTATTGTTTTGTTTTGGTAAAGATGATAAATCGAAATCGCATTGGCGATACATTGAATCGTTTTACGGCGTGAATATATTAATAATGACACATAGTGCGCTTATTTTCTAACAGTTTCGATAAACTTACAGATTTACGTTACTAACGATCAGGCCAAAAAAGAATAAAAATAAAATCTAAACAAATGCATTTGATTATTATTCGAAGATACTTTTTTTTTTTTCTTTTCTTTTCTTTTTGGCTACGACTTTGTACATCGTTTCCATTGATTGGCGAGAAACATGGAAAGGTTTCTTAGTTTCAAATAAATCGGCTAACGTTAAACATCGAAGAACTATTTAAATCGCTGCTGCAACGTATCCGATTATTGTTAGATAAATAGTTGATTTCACCTTTGTTTCCTTGTCGTAATACATTCCGACGTATAATTTGCACACAGTTAATCTGCAATCATTATTTTTAAATTAGTAATAGTCATTAAAATTTCTCAAGTAGTTTTCATTCGATAATACCGATATTTTTATTGATAATTATATAACACATGCGTCGTGCCAATTCCAATTATTGCCGAATTCAATTTGTATCTCGTTCGCGTATAAATTACACGCTAAAATGTAGACTCTTTGCAAGATATTGAAATTGTTGTTTCTTGTCGATGATAATTACACGCCAGAATTAATAACGTCATAGTTATCACTCTGCGAGATCACACATACGTATACGCATTTTTGTAAGCGGAATGTCTCTAAAATACAGATAAATATTTGTTTGTATGTTTTTTCCATAAGTATGCAGCATGGCACGCATGTCTTGTCTTCTTTCTTTTCGCCGTGATACGATTCTCGAAACGCTTTTTTCGCTAGAAAATATCGTTGCTATTACTATCTCTTATACCTTTTTTTTGTTTACAATTATTTTTTTAATATATATATGTATGTATGTATGTGTGTGTGTCTGTGTGTGTATATATATATATATATATATATATATATATATATATATATATATATATATATATATATATATATATATGTATATATAAATTTATTTTTGTATCGCATTATTTCTTTTATTATACGAAAGAAATATATCATCTCTCGCATCACAAACTGCCGTAATTCATAGATCAAAAGGTAAGAATTCGATTGCGTTGATTAAAAATAAAAAATCTTTTCTCAAAAATAATTATCTACAAATAATATACTACATTTTGATTCCATCTATTTGCCGTAAACTTTTCTTCCGAAATTGAAATCCAAAACGATCGTCCATGTAATCGAATCGAATTATTGAAGAAATAGATTCATACAAAAGAAAGAAAAATGGTTAAATAAAAAATTTGAAGATTGTTAAAAAAGGAAAAAAAAATTAAATGAATGAAAGGAGGAAAAAAAAGAAATGAAATCAATGAAGTGGGCGTTGCTTGGTATAAAACAAACGACAAAAAAACGGATCTATGAAAAAGAAGCGCAATTCCTCTAATATTGTGATAGTATAGATTCAGCCGTAAACTTAAGATTCGACTAAAGTAAAGGCTGATGCCAAACTATTTTTCCGCTTAGACAACCGGATACAACCAAGCAATGCTTTGGTGAAAATTTCGTACTAACTACGATGTCGGTATGACTGAGGCTAGTAGTTACTTCGCAAAGTTGCATAGGCTCATTAGCCGAAGGAACGCAGTTTGATAATTCGGCACAATCGCTGGAAAATGCTAAGAATCTAACGCCGTAACCGAAGGGGGAACATATTAATCTACCGTCTGCGGAAAAACATAATTCTTTGATATAACCAGAACCGACATTCGGTTCCTCTATGTAATGAGTCAACCTAGAAGTATTCTGATGTATCTTATGATTTCTCGGTATCGCGTACATCGTTTGATGGCCCTGTCTATTTTGACTTTGCGTCCTAGTTCTATCGCCGATAATTACTACGGTATGAGACGAACGAGGAATATTAACGCTTACGCCATTACTCGATCTAGCAAGCCAGTCTCTTCTCTCAGCAGTCGGATAAAATTCTCTCTCGCGGTCCCTCCGAAGTCTCGCTTCCCTTATTGCCACGAGAGCTTCCCAAACGTCACTGTTGTTAACATACAATTCTACGTTGGCGGTAGAAAAATTATCAATTACATTGCGTCTTCTTAAATCGTTCAATTGTGAATTCGATCTCTGCGATCTATATTCTTGTTCCCCGTCTCTGTCTCGATTATCCACCGAATCATCGTTCGCCCCTTCGTTATTATCTTCTGTACCAATAATATATCTACTATCTTGTCTGTCATCGTCTTGATTCGCATTCGTTCGAGAATCGTTCGCATTTACGTTCGAATTTACTTCGACCAAACCAAAATTCGTCCTAACGAAATTCCTTTCCGGCCTTGGACTTCTCGATTGCGAACGTACATTACGACGCGAACTTTCTCGCCAACTCATAGCTCTCAACGGTGTTATCGGTTGTGAATTTTCTGTAGAAACGAACGAGTTTGGTCTTACGTCGGATACCGTATGAACAACTCTTGCACGATTTGCGCTCTCAATCACGAAGGACGACGTTATTCCCGAACGCGAAGATTGCGGCTGTTGTGAATCTTCAAATTCTTCGATCGTCGATTCGTTGAATTGAGATGTTTCTTCGGCTTCTTTCACTTGATCTATACATTCTGACATGTCTCTTTCTTGAATATCATGAACACAAGTCCACTAAAAACAAATAATTAAATACAAAACGACAAATATATATATATATATTCATTCGTTGGATTAAATAATTACTATTTTATATAATGTGATATTCAACCTCTGACTTTTCTCCGTTACTGATATTCCGGGACAAGGCACACCATCCTTGCGGATGTACTTGAAGACTAGAGATCACTTCTGCATCGTCTCCTACAGGAAAATCCGTTAAGAATTCTACTCTATTATGTTTACGAGAATGAGAAAATAAATGTGTATAAGTGGCAGCAACCGGTATAGTGGTTTGAGATAATTGCATCAGTCGATACATGTTAGGCTAGAGCAGAGAAAAAATAATATATTATTACTATGTAATATATATAATATATTACTTGTTGATAGATCTATTATATTTGATACATCAAATACCTTGAATCCAGCCAAATCTTGAGCAAGCGTACTTAATTGAAGATTATGTATGATAATAAGATATCCAGATGTAGTACATATTAACATTTTACTGGCATCAGGACTAAGTCTCGTTCGCATCAATCCATTTGTGTGAAAGACACGTGTATAAAGAAAATTATTTTCAGTAAAACTGTGGTATACAAATAAAGAGATTATTTTGTTCGAATAATATTTGCTGTTTAACTGTTAAATTGATAATAATAACCTATTAATATCCCAAGTATATATGCTACCATCAAATCCGCTAGTTAATAATAAGCCATCCTTAGGGCTATATTCTATATTTTTAACCCAGTTAGAATGTCCTTGTAAAGTTCTTATTCTCTGCTTCAAGTTTCTGGCATCCCAGAGAGCAACAGTACTATCATCAGAACAGGTAGCAAACATTCGTTGATCCAGGAATCTATCACCAGTATACGATTGACAGCATATTTTTCTGATCCATAGGAAATTTGTAATTTATTCAAAACAAGCTGTACCAACCTGACACAATTAACACAATCATTATGAGCGTTATCTATAGCCCGTACTAATTTTCTACATAACGGATCAAACATCAAAATACTTTTCTTTTCACATGCTGCCAGTAAAAGTGATCTGTAAAAAGCAAGAAAGAAATGAGAAGTATATAATGAATTTCCTATTCTTTATTAGATATATATTTTAATTTTTAAAAGAGTAACATGTTTACCCGTCAGGAGAATATTCCAAATTAAAGACACCACCATGTCTAGCGACAGCCAAGTTGTCTCCATGATCCCAAGATGTTATGGGAAAAATGGAAGAGTAAAGCGTTTTGTGAAAGCGATCACTATGTCCCAGAGGAAACCTTATGCCCAGTTCGCGTTGTCTTATCCATAAATTGTTAGATGTTTGCTTGGTTTTTATTTTAGGCATTTCACCTGAATACTAATATTTTCTACATTCAAACGAAGCTGTCTATTGATTACAAAGTGAATCCCAAATGTATATATATGTTTGATAAATAATTCTAACTCCAAACACAAGCTTTTTGATTCTCTCTATGGTTGCTTAAATAAATCAAAGTCCTTCCCTAGCTCGGTAAATAAAAAAGAATTTAAAATAAACAAATTAATTGAAGATTTAAGACTGATCAGAGATCTACTCTACATAGGATCAATTTAAACACGATGGTTCAAGGTTCACACGAGAATAGGTTAAGTATAAAATGCCCCTTGTGGACAAAATTGCACGTGATCTTTCGAAATATGTTTTAACATTCCTATTCAATGAAATATTCTCAATACGATCTTGATTATTCCGGACGATATACCGAATAACTATATCCTCTCTTCCTGTCACGTTTCGATAAAATTCAAATAAAGTTTAAAAACCAGACACAATACAAATCCACGCCATCTTTGCTTTGACGTTTAATATCGATATCTCGCAGTACACGTCGATTAGCGATTACACATTAGAAATCAGTATGAATTTAGCTACGAACTTTGCTATATATATTTAATAATATATATGTATATATATATATAACATACGCAAGTGCATAAGGTTAGGATGACACATGCAACCCCTATACTAACTTTTTCTTTTACTGCCCTCTACAGAAAAAATCACGGACTTCTCTTATTTGAAAAGAAATGTCTTACGTGTATGTGCCGTGTATCATGTATTGCTGTGTAACATTCAAAAGTATTTAAATTAAAACCTGTATAACGATATCAACAGGTGTGCATCAGAAAAATAATAATTTTAATCCTATTCGTAATCTTATTTTTCGTAATATATTTATCTATCTTTGGTTATATTTTACGCCGTAAGAAAAGTTTATGTAAGTTATTTGTAACCTTTAGAAATAAACTTACTATATATAGATCTCGTTTATTACCTCATAAACAAAACAGGATCGGTTGGTTGACCTCGTGCCGATATTAGGTAATTTATTCCAACGTTGGACTTCGAAGAGAAAACATCTCGACTCTCTGGGAAAAAACAGCTTTTGGGTATCGTTTAGTTATTTTTTCAGCAATATAATATAATAATTTTTGTACATTAAACCAATTGATATTCGTAATTATAATTGACATGCGTTATCATTTTTATATCGTAATTAAAATTATGTCAATGCAACCAATCAACGACGAGTAACGAGATGCTACCGCCATATTTGTTGTACTTATTTGAGAAATGTATTTCTTAAGAAAAAGAAAAAAACAAAATTTTTATTTTCAGAAAATGTTCTACCCAACGATTGATATTATTTTTAAAAACGTTACATATTTATAATTTCGTATTCGATTCGAAATGCATTTAGATAATAACAAATTTGATCTAACGTAGAAATATTATTCGTAGGTAATGCGGATCGCGTCGTCGTATTGGACGGATTTTGGAATAATTTCAAGAGGGAATAAAGAATAGAAAAATGATCGAAAAAAGGATCCTGTTTATTTTTCGAAAGAAAATGTTAACGATTGGATAGGACGAATAAACTTGCGCAGCTTTTTCGTACGTACGCGGCTTTCGAGTGCGCGAAGAAAAGTGGGGCGCATTGATGCGCGGAGCGGCCACTCCGCAGCGCTCCCCTTTAACGAGGAACGCATGAGATTAAAGAAGCGAAAGGGAGATACGTTTGCGGTATCAATATGAGATTATTCCTCCCTACATTTTCTGGTATCCTTTACCAGGGGGTCCCCGAGAACTGGCCTGCCCCACGTTCGATAGTATTCCGTTTCCTCTCTCACGCTAACATCATCCTTTTTTTGCGATTGTATTTTTATTCGATGTTTCAACCTCTGTTCTAGCTGATTCAACAACAAAACAAGATAATTAGCCGCATTGAAATAATACGAAAATATATATTCGTTGTAATTAACACATCATCGAATAGAAATCAATTTTAATATAATTAAATTTAGGAATATTATTCGTTTACCTATCGAGAGAGAGAGAGAGAGAGAGATTTAAATAACTGATATAAAATAGAAATATATTCGATCGTTTTTATATATTTTGTTAATTACATTTATATTCCTCTGTGTAGTAGGTTTCATTTATCACGAAACTAATGAATATGTGTTTGAGTACGAGTAGTAGTAACATAGGACTTCGGACATGTTCACAAACAAGGTAAGCATGTGAATCGTAATCTCGAGAAGCTTACACCATCTTCGGATGCTCGCCTGTTCTTCGGGGAGTCTCACGATGTAGAAACTGCTCGAGGAATGCGTGTAATGCGTGTACGTACACGTCACGCCCACTCATGTCATCGTCACTGACATACCACTTCGACGTATCTACGAACGTAGTTTACCTGTAAGTATTCTATATATGTACGATAGATACGTGCCGTATGCGAGCTAGCATCCAACACACGACTATTCTCTCTTATATGTACTGCTTCGTGTACTCCGATATCGTGTTTGTAACATTCTACGAGCAAGAGTCTCGTGTTTGTATATTTCTATCTTCATAAGTATATCGTTTCTTCGTATACAATGAACCGCCACTATATTAATGCTCGGCACGTTGCTGGCCGGCCGGCCGGCCATCTTGTCGGTCACGGAAGATCTTCGATTTTATTGCAAATACATTATTAAGGTTACAAAATATATTTATTTTTGTTAATCATAATCATTTTCTCGTATTATAATATATAAACTATCTTAATTTATCTACATTTTTATTTTCATTCGATCTTTTTCGTTATAAATTAACACACACATTGAGAAAATAAATTTATTTTCCAAGAAGAATTTTTCTCGTAGCACCAAAGTTTTGACCAGCTTGTGTTGCACCCTTATTTGTACCCGCTTGTAAACCAATTAACGTTTCCCCGGCTCTCAATTGTTCTTCCGTGAACGATCGTTTGTTTTCTTCCGCTGGTTTTGGTCCTAACCAAGGGCCACGCCATTCGGGATGCTTATAAGTCTGTGAACCGTAGTAAAACAATTCAAAATATTATCCGATAGATCTAATAAATGATATATAATTAAAATCTAATTACAGTGCGTCCAATAGCGAAGATGGTATTAGTAACTTGAGCGATATTCTTTCGTTCCATAAGATCAACCGCTTGAAAAAGATCGACGTCGGGAACGCCATATTTTGTGCAGGCTTTCTGAAACCTAAATGAAATATTTTTCATTGAATTAAAAGTATAAACGAATGTTCATAATGATAATACGTACAAAAGACAACGTATTCATTAATCATTCAATCCTATTAATAACTCGTATCGAAGAAGAGGAAAGTGAAAAGTAAAAAACGTGGTTGGAGAGAGAGAGTAGTCATGATTAGAAACGAAGAATGATAGGTAAAAGAAAGCTCCTCGAAAGCGCGAAACTGAAAGGGAAAGGTGAACACGAGAGATCGACACGAGCAAACTCCTTTCTATGGATGCTAGCCTGTACGATGGTTTAACTCGGTGACGCGTTTCTATTGTCTCTGAGCGACAAGAAGACATCGTCGAGACGTGGTTGCATCGGTTTTCTGTCAAAGAGGAATCGTCGTCGTCGTCGTCGTCGTTATCGTCGTCGTCCAGCATACGAGGAAGCCACGATAGGACGTTTAATTACAAATGCAAACGACAACGTAACGTCTTCGCGTATTTTCGTGCCGCAAGAACGGCGCGCCACGCGTCCTATTAGAACAGGCTAACATAATTCATAGAAATTGTTCATCGTTCGTTTCCCCCATTAACGCGCGAGTCCGTTGGAAACGCTAAATCGAACTCTTATTACCTCTTGCCAACATAAATTCCTATGATGCCACGCGACAGTCGCGTATGAGCACCGAAAAACAGATCAGATGTGGGACTCTGGTCATCATCCGATCATCGCACAACATTTTTATTGACATTTATTTCTTCTCGATGTAAGTTTAATTAATTAATAAGCGATGATTCGTAAAAAGATAGAAATTTCAATAATTATATTACATATTGTTAGATAATATATATTATTATTATTATTAAAATAAAAACTTCTCTTACAGAATGCCGAGAATTCATTGAACGTTTGCGTTAAATATTTAGCATAGAAGGGAAATAAAATAAGAAATGGCGGCGATAAATAGAAAACGACACGCAGGCACATTTTATCCTTTCTAATATACGTAGAGAAGTAGAATAGATATATATATGAATGATGAAACATATAATTAAAAAAGAATTCGACATTATCAATCAATTAATGATCACGTGCATTTATAATACAATGTAAATCAATTTATGATCATAATCATAAAATCTTGTATTCCATAAAAAAAAACGTCTCTTTATATAAAACATATCCATAAAAAAATAAAAGAGTCTTATATCGTTATTAGATAACGAAAAAGGAAAAGTTTCGTTGAAGATGACAAAAAAATACGCCTCGACGCTGTCGGCCATGTTTGTTTCGTGTACATTTCCATAGAAGGAACGAAGAAGAAGAACACGAGAAATGTGAGGCAGGCCAGTGTTCAAAAGCCCTCGGTGTAATGGGTTATCAGAAAAACGTGGAAGTAAATGTATCTATGAAATGAAACAGCGTTATTTTAGCTGACTTGACTGACAATGAGTTTTAGAGAACGTAATGAACTTTTGTACGTACATGTTAGCCGCGTAAAAAGGGAGTAACGCGGAGTGGCCGCGCTGCGCATCGTTCGCCCCACCATCTCACAAAAGCGCTCACTCGGCAACGAAAACGCGCTGAATGACGAATAAGAACAGCGTTGCGCGCGCTGACTCACAAACGCGCAAGGACCGCGCGTAAGAAAGACGATACGTTTCTTATTCAGGAGGAGAAAAAACCTTTTTGCACCTTTTATATAAACTTACACGCCGAATTTTTCATTTGTTTTTATGTTAGATTTTCTTTTCACGTTTTTCTTTTTTTTTTCATTATTTATTTATTCCTTCCCTTTTTTTTTTTTAATCAGGAAAAAGTAATTCATTCGCACACGAGAAGACAAGACTCGAAATGAAAAGAAGAAATTAAAAAATTCATGTTAAATTATAATAAAATTTCCAATCGATGAGACCAATCACCCGATCAAAATCATTCTAACTGTGTGTTAAAGTGCGCTTCTCTTTGAAATATCGTGTTACCTCTTCACGTTCGAATAGTTCATCAGGATGGTAGCAATCACTGTAGGCATTCCATGCCAATACTCATATTCAGGATGTAAGATTAGAAATTGTGTTGTTTAGAAGAGTTCTTATGAAAAAAATACATTTTTTTTTTTAAGACGACTTACGAATGATACAAAAATTTAATAGTATGTAAATTATTGGGAAGTGAAAGTCATTCGAATTCACTTTCACATTATATATGTATTATTGTGTTGTTTAGGAAAACAAAAAATTTGAATCATATGTATATATATATATATATATATGAGTTAAGATAAAATAAAAATAAAATATTGATTTAGAATAAGAGGGGAGTAATTTAGCGTGAAATTTTTGTTGATCATTTGTATTGTTGGCGCCCTCGGAAAGGAGGGCGCGCACGCATCGGAGTGCATCGAGGTGCAACGAGAACGTTCGCTGATAGAGAGAGAGAGAGAGAGTAGAAGAGATGGATCGAGAGTCTCGACTTTAGGTTGCTTTCGATATTTAGCAGCACGTACTACTACTCGAATCGATTCGATCGGATATATCGAAGGACAGAAAACAACGACGGTCCCGACCTCGGACATCTTCGGTACTTATTTATCAGGGATACAGAAAATTGAGATAGAAAAAGGAACCTTGAGAATATTGCAACATGCGCGCCCATTTACCACCATCATCGTTATCGTCGTCGTCGTCGAGTTCTCGAGTTTTTCTCTCGAATAACACAGAGAACGATTCGATAATTCAACAATCGCGAGTTGTAGGGTTCGATATCGACGTATGTGATCCTCGTTAATCGGACTAGTCTCATCGATATGCCGCACGGTCGAAACGCAAAACACTGTCGATTGCGTAAAGTCGAATGATAAGGAGGAGAGTATGAACGAACAAGAGCAAACGTCATTCTACGATCAAGTGAAAGTGAGAGATATCGTGATACCTGTATCGCAAGTTCTTACAATCATGACTGACTGAATGAATTCAACGATAAATCTATCTGTTTTTTTGTGTCTTATTTCTTTTTATTAAATACTTACTGATTAAGATTATCCATCATTTTGTAATCCCCACCGGAAGTGTTAATCTTCGTTATGATACCAGGCTGCAATTTGTTCATGAGCTTGCATAGTAATACACCGTCTCTCAAAGCATCTTCGTAATTGATTCCTAAAAAGAAAAAAAACATTTCAGTTAATTCTTTTTACGTTACGGAGATGCATAACATGTAATAAATTGTTATACGATAAAGTTATTAATTCATTTGATAATAGTCTGATGAAAGAGAGAGAATATTACAGTATAAGAACTGAAAGAAACAAAGAATGAGAGATAAACAGAGAGAAAGAGAGAGAAAGCAATTTCGACAAGGAAAAGAATGCGAAGGAGCGAGTTTGCATCAGGAACACAGAATAAGTCGTTCCCGCCTTTCCGAAAACGCAGAACGAATCGTGTTGTTGATTTTTAAACGCGCAGACGCATAACCGTACTCGGTTATTGCACTCTCTAGCATTGAACAACGAGCGAAAAGGTTCAACGTGGGAGGAGCGTAACAAGAGTGAGTTCTCTCTCTTTCTCGTTTGCGCAGACCCATCTTTTTGATCTGTTTTTCTTCTTTTAATTCTCTCTCTCTCGTTTCTACGCCACATGCGGCGTAGAGACGAGACAAATTTAATAATAAAACAAAACGAAGGTAAATAAAAAGAATAGGAAGAGGAACGCAAGGAAAGAAAGTAAATACGACCAACGCTCTCTCATGGTGTCCCATTATGCCAAGAGGTGAGCCAAGGGGGCATGGCATTTTTTGCTAGCTTGTCGAAGGATCGAGAAAATCGCCGCCTCCGTCTTCCATCAAACAACCTCCACCTTCCCTCCGTCGTTCCTTTCATTTTTTTCCTACCCTCTTCCTTTATTCCTTCCTTTCTTTCGTTTCATTTTATGGAGTTTTATTTTATCGAGAGTAGACAAACGCGTCGTCCTCGGAGTCATCATCCCGTTTCTCCTCCTATTTCTCTCTATCTTCTTTTTTTTTCTCCTTCCCTTCTCTCTACTTCTACATTTTATTATTATTATTATTCTTTTACTTCTTTTTCTTTTTCTTCTTTGCTTGACGTCTTCGCGAATAACCTTATCCTTATTCTTCTTTCTCTCATTTACGAAAGTAAAATTATCTACAAGAAAGGAGACATTTTAGTCGCCATTCGAAAGACGCGCCGCATCTCGAATTGCCAGGGATTTAGCTACCTTCAGGAGTTCTTTTCTATATATTATTCCTATGTATGTATATATATGTTATATATATATATATATATACACGTATATAAATAGATATACATGTGTTTCTTTTTGTTTGCCTTTTTCATTCGTTTTCTCCCCCTACTTTTTTATATCCCTTTTTCTTTATTCTTTTTCTTCTTTTTTCCTTTCGATTTTCCCTCCACTGTACAAGCCGCCATTGATGTATCGAACCTATCGACGACAACAACGCCATCTGTCCTACCACTAAACTCGCGCAACTTTATCGAAAACACAGGAAGGGACATCCCCTCCAACGTACTCGTTCTTTTTTATTTTATTTTCCTGCGCGCGTTTCTCATCTTCCAATCGGACGTGAAAGAGAAGCGACAAAATGGATCGATAACGTCCATAATCCAACCCCCTCTCTTTTAAATATTCTTACCAATCGTGTTTCACATTTTCTCGAAACATATAGTCGTATCTCTGAGGGAAGAAAGTAATAAAAATCAATTGAAATATATATGTATATGATTATTATATAAATAAATATTAAATATTATATTGTTATACACGCAAAATGTGAATAGAATTCAATAAAATTTCGAAATAATTTGTATAACGTTCTTTGAAATAATTATTTTCTTTCGTTCAAAATTGTTAATCATTGCACAGATTATTTCATGTCAATCGTTAAATTCAAAATCTAGGTTGTCAGAAGTACGAGTAAAGCTTACAGAAATATATTCTATCATCTTTTTACTCTCATACAAAACGCGTCTTCAAACGATTGTATCTTGGTTTAGGGTTTATTCAATGGTATAGAGAATTAAAAGAGAAGAATGAAAGAGGGAAGAAGAAAATTCCATGTTTACGCGTGAACAGGATGACTGTAGGATAGACGATCTGAGGAATCAGGGACGCATACAAATGCATATTGCATGTTTCCTACTGCTCCGCGTTTTGCATACCGTTACCGCATATAATGGGGATGGAAATATATGCAGCGTCTATGAATATGAAAGTTAGAGAGTTACTAAGAAAACATACTTAGGTTCGAGTATCTGTTCGTTTCAATCGTGCATACTCATTATTATAAATAAGAATTAGAAGTTCACCTTTATAAGAGAAGCATAAGTCCTTTGAATCGTAAAAATCCTATGGGAAAAGAATGAAGATCGTTTTATTTTATTGACAAGATTAAAAGAAAGAAAGAAAGAAAGAGAGAAATAATGAGAGAGAAAAAGTTAATGAGAAAAATGGAAAGAAACATCAAGCACTGGTTGCGATTCCAAGCAACGATAAACTTTTCGGATGGAGTAACACGCATGCCAGCTTTTCGATGAACTACCATCCTGATCCTGCAAGGACGATACGTCACGTGGTTCTGCCTTGGAGTGGTCCGGGTAAAATGCCTACCCTAAAATCTGCTCGCCTAATATAAAACTGGTCGCAAACCTGAGTTCTGGATTGACGAGCGATCGACAGCCGATAGTCTTCGAATAATCTTGTGATTCTTTTACTTATTATATCTAATTGTTTATTTTTGTTATTTTCGAGAAAATATTCAAGATGTTTTCAATATTTTCTTTTTCCGACCAATTTTCATTAACAATTAATTTATGATAGATTTTATTCTTCGGATAATCATTTAGAGATAAATCATTGATTTCAAATATTGATTTTATTTAATAAGTTTTCAATTGTTATCAAATCAAATTGTAAGTTATTACGATGAAAAGGAAAGTCGCTTGACAAAGAGGAAAAAGATGACGATGACGACGACGATGGGTTTCGCCTTCGAGTGTAAAATGCCGGATTGGTACCAGGATTGTAGGTATTACGTTTAAAGTGTGTATAAACATTCTCTTTCTTCCTCTGTTTTGCCCTCACTCACACCTCCTTTATTCTTACATCTTCTCCTTCGTTTCTTATTCCAACGTTCCTCTTTCTTATCTTGTTTCTTCTACTTTTTCAGAATACATTCCTATCCCTGGGGACTCCCCCCGATCTCCTCACGTGCCAGGCACTCATGAGGTAATCGTTAGTACTCAGACTCATGAAAGAATTCGTTGCAGTTTCGAGAGGTGTTTAAGTCGCTTACCAGGCGAATAGAATATCAGGAAATATTTTTCATTCGCTGTGTATTTCACAATTCTCTTCTTAAGGGAAAATAATACTCTTATTTTAACAAACATTTATCAAATGGTAAAATACATATTATAAACTTTCGATAATTTATGTTAAGTTTAAAATATCAATCAACCAACGTATACGATAAAAAACAAAAAATATAGACACCTATCTTAATTTGATTTTCAATATTACAATACATTGTTATTATTAGTATTAATTACCCTAAATTTGTTCTCTTCGATAAGATGAAATATATATTTCTATGCATATGCAATTTACAAATGATTATAATCTAATCGCAAAGCTTGAATAAGTATAGTAAAGCAAGAAATAAGAAAATATTGTATAATTAGAACGGTGCAGTGAAAAAGAACGGGTATACGTTTCTCACGATATCCAGGAAACATCGAGACCCGGCGACCAGCATTCCAGATTTTCTATTTCACTTTCTCTCTCTTTCTCTATGCAACAAATATAACGATAGGAAGGGACGTAGTAAACAAGCATCGTGATACTCGTGAAGCTGATACATTCCTGGTATTGTTGAAACACCGTGAGATGTCGTAAAGGTGAGAAGGTGACAGAAAATCGATATTCCTTTAGAGAACGTCACATTGAACAATATACTTTAGCTGTGAGAAGAATCTTTAACAAAAACGTCTTTCTTTTCATCCAGGAGAAGGATCATACTGATGTTGGCCTGATATTTTTCAGATGTTGCGCTTCTTCGCGAGGTATTCGTATTTATTCATGTATACGTAGGTATGCATATAAAAATCCATATATGTAGAGATCGTATACGCGTTGGTTACAAAACAAACAAAAAATAATAACGAAAAAAAGATATGAACCATACAATATGTATTGGAAAATCAGAATTATTTCTACTAGGGATACTATCCTGTTACGTTGACACGTCACCGTCGTCACGTTCGAACTACTTTGAGAAACGAATTCTTCAATAAAGGAAAAGAGAGAAATAATTGAAAAAGATATAAAGAGAATTTCGTCAATTAATTAATTTTCATTATTATAACTTTTTATATAATATTGAATCTTTTAACTTTCTCGAATATTTATCACGATCATTCTCTTTTATAACTCAACAAATGCCATTAATGAATTAAGAGAATAACATTTTAGAAATCGTGCATTTTCAGATTTACATTAACGTATGAGTTTAATTGTCTTCGATCGTTTCTAATGCACATGAGTCAGTTTCTCGTAAAAATAAATTAACAATTATAATAGATTATGCATCGAGAGAGTTTTTATTATATAAATTTAGTTCTTAAAAATGTAAAATGTTTTTTTTCTATTATTATTATTATAATTTTAATAGATTTTTATATAATTTGCGATTAGATAATATTATTTGTTCTCAAGTTAGAGAACATTGGTGAAAGGAATTCGTATAATAGCAGCACGGCGCTTGCGTCTGGAGTAACCGTATCGATTAAACGTCAGGTACCCGTCATAAAGACGTCAAAAACACGGTTTTCATCAGGACAACATCCTGTGACTGAATTTACAACCTCCAGCAACAGGTATTTGCTGCAGAGGAGCAAACTCTCTCTGATACATAAGATGAAGCGGTAATAAGTAATATTTTTTTTCACGATAAAATATTTCGTCCTATCGATAATTAATTTCAAAACGATTAACATCCCAATTTATTCTATTATCTAAATGAATCATCATCATCATCATCATCATTTTAATAAGTACTTAAATAAAGAGAGAAAAAATTCGTAAAGAAAATGGTATGACGCCTCGTGTTACCTCGCACGCATGTGGCATTGGTTAGGAGGGAAGAGAAAACACTTGTTGAACGTGGTCGTAAATTTGCTTCGGGGCTGTAACCCTGGTAGGCTTACCTCCAAGTGACGTCATTGATGGCCCTTTGACGGACTACTGACATCAGTAGTCGCAGTTCAGATTTCGCAGTTCGAAAGACGTTTGATTTTCGTTGATTTCGACTTTATACCGAATCGGAGTGAAT
Source organism: Polistes canadensis (assembly GCF_001313835.1). Classification (NCBI taxonomy): domain Eukaryota; kingdom Metazoa; phylum Arthropoda; class Insecta; order Hymenoptera; family Vespidae; genus Polistes; species Polistes canadensis. Next base: position 894,930 of record NW_014569577.1, read on the forward strand.
AGTTGATCAGGAAATGACCGATGGATAGCGGCCTTGACAAATAGTCACTGCACTGCTTTGCTATCCTAGTAGTTGGGAGGTTTTGTGACGTCATGCGTCAAAGCCAAAGCATCAACTAACGCTCTGAGTGAACATGAAATTCTCTTTTCATGGTATAAGAGTTTAAGCGTGAGAAAGTGAAATCGTCATTAGGGGACACAGTCAAGCACAGCAATCGATTTGTCGACATCAAAACGTTGGCGGGACACCCTATAAATCCCTCAAACGACTGCTGATGCCCTGGTGCACCTAAACGCCTTGCGCCGCCGTGACGGACAGATGACTGACGTTTTAGTCTGGTTAAAAGCTCTCTTTTCATCGTATTCACTGTTTTAGTTTAGATCGCGGATCGTCCCCGTTTCTACGACACCAAAGACAACTAGTAGACGAAACAGAGAGAGAGAGAGAGAGAGAGAGAGAGGGAAAGAGAAAGAGATATATAACTCGTGAAAGGGCAAATTCGAAGTTTCACTCGAAGTGAAACGAAAGAAGGAGACACTATGTGCCATTTCCAACTAGGCTATCCAAGGCCTCCTATGCAGTCCTGATACACTGGCGTCCCTACGACGTAACATGATGAATCCGTGACGGTAAATCGATAATTCTCGTCATAGGTTTTACTTTTGATCTCCTTTTTTTCCTCTTAAGACGTTTCAACGATCTTTCTTTCGTGTCACAAATTGAACGAATAATAGTTACTTGATTTTTCTATCGAACGATAAAAGTACTCGCATCTTTCATAGATTTCTAGAAATATTTTTCAGCGTTCACGTTGAAATTTAAAATTGATCATAAAAGTATACAATGATGATAATAATTAATCCTTCGTTGTAAAATTTTGGGACTAAACTGGATAGAAAATATTTCCGAGAACTTTGAATTCCAGATTGTCCGTTCGTGTGTTTGTTGTTGATAGGAAAAAACGATCGCGTCCAGCGTACCAGGCGAGTTTCCATGACCAGGCTATCATCCGGAAACGTTAGAATCACGATGTTAAATCCTTGTTTACTACACCATACGTCGACAAATTTCCTAGACTTATTTTATTTCTTGGCGTACAAGTTACGTCAGCACAGTAACTAACAAATATTAACAACAAATGTGCATTTGACCAGTCAGTTGTGATCAGGCAGTGTCCATAGTGTGTCAACGTTGTTGTTGTTGTGTCACGAAAGGGAAGCAAGGGATTTCTTTTTGCTGCAAGACAATGCGTCCAATCACACGGTTGCAATTGCATTTGTAGTTTCTAACGAAATTTCTCAACCACCCTCCGTATTCATCCGATTTGACTTTTTTAAAACGTCATCTTTAGTTTACTTTATTTTTTATTAATCCAGTCTCGAAACTTTTTGAACAAACGGTGCACGTTACAGAATTCCGGTAGTTCGTTCGCATTTGATCGTAGACGACGACCCGTTGTTGGATGTTTATTGAATAGAAATAGAAAAATATAGGAGGAATATGCAGAAATATAATCATATCACACCAATCGAGAGTTTAATTTTAAACGAGTCAATAACATCAAAAGCTTGGACTATCCGGCTAGCAGACGAGAACGGAGGGAGATTGTAGGTACGAGATATGGTAAACTGAAAAGCGTGAAATCGATTCTACTCACAGCAGTCGAGTCTTTTCTACCTAGATCCGTCCTAGATAAACGCGTCTAAGATAAATTCTAGTCGTGGCACCAGGCCATCAGAAGCAGTATGGACTCAAACGAGTTCTGGATGTTCTCGTTCGTTGATGGTGTACGTATATACGCGTTCAATTAAATCGTTTAAGATTGTTTAAACAAACGAATATCGTGTTTTTACACAAAGAAATTTTGTATATTTCAATGATTCTCTTTTTATTTTTATAAATTAGTCGTTAAAAAATTTTCTTGATAAACATTTAATTCTGAGATATGGGTTCTTCGGAAAATTCTATGAAATATAGAACGAATCGATATTGAGAAATTGGAAAGAACGATGATGTGTTTAGAAACATAAAATGAATTTTCTTCGTGCGAATTATCGATCATTTTTATTTCTAAGAGAAGAAAGGACAGGTAATGTTCTTCTCGTTCTCGACAGGTGCAAACTGGTTCCACGAGCATCAGGCTGGTACTTCGTCGCGAGAGCTTTTCTATCGACTGGGAGAGAGAAACCCCACCTAGCTAGACGGTCATAGGCACGGAAGGTTCATAGTGGGGATTATACTAAATATTCTCGGTGGGGGTGGTTTCATCGTCTGGCCACCTCCACTGAGACTTCCGTACCACCAGGATGACAGTCAAAGGTAGAGGCTTATTGTGCTACCATATTTTATCAATGCGATACCCTCGTATTGCTAAGACAGATGATAGAAAATGAACTAATTGTTCTATATAATTTCTTTATTAAATTAATTGATAGCAACACCTTTCTATGATCAATAATAACAGATGTATGATAAAACAAAATTTGTGATATAATCGTGAATCGATTTATTTAAAAAAAATAATATAACTAACTAAGGGTTAACTAGTTAATATAAAAGGGTAGAAAACTCGTCGTCTCTCGCTTTTCAGCACACAGAAAAATCATTGGCTTGCAATTGCATCGACGCCCTGCGTGTTTGTTGCAGCAGGGTAGCATGTTAATCATAGGGGTGCGTTCTTAACCGGATTCGATAGGGTGGCTCGTAGTGACGTAACAAAGCGCGCGTTCTGCTGGGGTAACATAAAATAAAAGGTGGTATTACTACTACCCCTAAAATATCGATCAGCCTTGAATGAATTTTTTCTAGGTTCAAGTGAATTTCTTTACGTTTAACAATATTTATCTATATTACGTTAAGTCGATCATCACGAAATCTATGAAAATTTTAATTGTTTATATTGATTCTTATGGATTATAAATAAATTTGAAATATTTTAAATATATTTTTAACGTAAATCATATGTAAGAAAATTTCAAGCTTATTGTAGAAATATTCTAACCTTTCGAACGAGTTTGTCCTTTGCTACGTCACGTACCTGACAATTTCTACCCGGCTATCATATGATTCCAGTGGCAGTTCGTCGTCAACCCTCGTACGTTCGTACATTCACGTGAGAAAGCAATGGGGGTGACCACATCAAAACGCTTTTTCGAAGCTTTCCACCTCCAAGTAATAGGATTACATGATCGTAGATAGTTACTTCTCGAGTATTAAGTTTAATTGCATAAACGTGAACCAAATAGTCAAACATCATATTGCAAAATAATACTTTGTTATATATATGTATAGGAAAAAAATTGAATGGATTCTTAGAGATGATTAATATAATATAAATTATATTATTTTATTATAGAGAAAAAAGTTTGTAACAATTTCGTTTATTCATTCTTTTACTCGTTTAATTTTTATTTGAAGATAACTTTAGTTCTGATTTTTAGTATAAATTATAAAAGAACTTGCGGTTCTAAGTCGCCTCCATATAACAGGACAACATATTAGGTTAGTCTCAATCCGTTGAGGGGGTGTAAACCCTGATAAGTTCAAGCCGAGTAGTAAATCGATACCAACTTACCCCACACGTTGTTTAAAAGATCTTGGGTAATACGTGGGAATAATGTTTTCAAACTTATTCTTATTTTGTTAGCTATACTTGCAATTTTATTAAATCATAAATTTACCTGGAGGAAATCTTTCTCCTACGATCGTTTCTATCCATTGTTGAGCTTCAGCTTCTTGGCTGGCCTCTCTTTTTCCGGCAACCTGATAAATATCAAAATGTTTGGCATTAAATTTTATTAATAATTCATTTAATTCAATTTATTTTTGCAATGTCACAATTTTAATGAATCTAGTAAGGCTGAGAGGAAGCGAACCTATTCATTAAAAATCTTCTACGACATCATTATCAAAACATTGCATTTTATGGGTATTAAGATATTTATTTGATAATATGTTACTTTATTATCGAATGTGTAATAAGTGTAGGTCATGTGAGATAATTCGCCGAGTAATTAATAATCTCATAAGCACGCTATTGTGAATTTCACTCCCAAATTCTAGATGCAATCATAATTGTTTAGTATTAATTTTGTTTATAATAAATTATCAGTTTCCGTAGAAACTTTCAAAAATTGCCGTAGCCGATGGTATTTCACATCGTCATGGCGGGGKATTGGTAAAAGTTTTCAACTAGCAATAATCGCACCTCGGCAGAACCTCATTGGTTACGATATCGCCGCTGCGCAAAGCTGGCGATACGACCGCCGTGTTAGGTACTTATACTGTTATATAGCATTTCCACTTGTGAGAAATTTCGTTACGCGACGCCGCGTTGTGGCGAGAAATAAAACTAAGTTAACATCACAGGAAACGATGGCAAAAAACATACTAATCGTTTCTAGCAAAAAAAGAGAAAAAATTATATTGATTAAATATTAAAATAATAATAATCATTACTTTTTCTAATGACAAGTCGTATTATATAAAATGTACACAGGATAGAACGTTTGATTCTGTTTACTGAATTTATGTTGAAATTTTACTATCAAAAGTATTTGGATATTGGCGTGGTTAATATTTTATATGTGAAATGATCAATGATAGAAATACAAATTTGACAAACGTAGAACAAAAAGATGACGTCGTCGTTAAAATACATCCGAGACTACGTTAGATTGAATAAATTTAAATGGAATAGTAGCACAATCGTTCCAGGTGTCGGTGTAACTACGTAAACAGGGATTTGCTACGATAAACTTGGAAATAGCTTGCTGATTGATGAAATCTAATCTCGGCGGTGGCATCACCCTTCGAAGTGGCCAGAATCCAGAAATTACGACGCTTACACTTATCGGCATTTTCAACTGGCGACAATCCACGAAAGTTAACCGTTCTCTTTCTCATTGCAAAATACTCCCACTTGTTCGAACGTTTCCACATTTGATATTTAAATGACGTTTTTCTGAAACGTTTTATCTTAAAAATAACACCCGGATATATGTATACAAATAATAAACGAAAGAATTTATCTTTCTCTTATTTAAATGTTACAGAATATACGGAAAAACTTTTAAAATAGATCGAAAAATCACATAGATACAGTAACGTCGAACTATTTATTATTATCTTCCCGTAGTTTCTCGAACTTTTAAAACGTCAAAATTGTATCCAAGACGAAAAACTATATCTATAAGAACAGAGCACGAAAATAATCACAGGGTCCTCTTGTATAACCTAAATTTCAAATCTATTGTAACTACGATATCGAACGGTTCGTTTAATCGAATCTTTTCGTGTGCTGAATGAAGTATAATTTATTATATTAAGAAAAAAGTAAACATTTTTCGATTTAGATGACAGTAATTATATCTTGGAGTCTTAGAATCACGTACCTATTTCATGTATTACATATTTTCGTTTGATTGTTACTGCACACCATTGTAAATATATAATTAATGATATGTAAAAAAAAAACACACACAAAGTGTCTACGAGTCTTGTAAATAAGGCTATAATGTCAAGATCTGGTTACAAGTGGGGGTGTGGGAATGCCCAATGGGCACTGGGCCAAAAGTTCTCGTCGTTGAAGATCAGTAGGATGGGCAAGGGGGAGGGGATGACACCATATAGCATCGAGACGCCAGCCGTCCGACTTAGTCTACTCTCCAACATCGTTCAAAAGTTATTCTATATCGTTAAATTAGTTGTTTCTTCGTGAGGTCAAGAGAAGTCGAGAGAAAAATGCCGGTATGTTTTCTCCCGTTCATATACGTAAATAAATACGTTCCTGTTGAAAGACAATAACCCTAACGTTATAAGGGATGCAACGAATTAACAAATTTGCATGTTAAATGACAAACTAATATTTGAGAAACTTATCGATCCTTGCTTTTCGAACGATCTTAAATAAATCTAATCATCTAAATAAATTTTTTAACGACCGTTTGAAACACAAATAGCATGCTTCCAAGTCCTACGTGTGATTTACAAAATAATTTTAACCCTATCAACACATTTACTGTTAGATTAAATAATCCTTAAGGATGTTAGTAACTTGTCATTGATTTCAAAATGGATTAAACGCTATAATAATATATCGAATTAAGTTCCGAATCAAAATTGCTGTTACCATCGTTTGATCTCAAATTCGACATTGTGTATGCATCCTTGCACAAGTGACGAACATTTTGATCTTAGGCCAAATTTTGCCGCTGGAGATAGAGACTATAATTGGGCTTTAAATTTAGTCAATCGTGTTACAAAACAAATCTCTGGTTAGAGTGAAAAGGAAGTCTGAACTAACGGATAACATATTCGAGAATGAAGCTTAAAATATCTTAGTGACGATGTCTTGAAGAGTATAACACGTTGCTTCTTTCAATTCGTTTTTTTTTTCTTTGATAATACATCGGACACGATAATGCTTAAAATAATTCTTTAACGTTACCTACCTAGTTTCTCGTAAAATAGATTGAATAATTTATACGATCGATAAATAAAAATAGATTGATAAATGGGGAGAAAAGGAAGAGAAATAAAAAAGATTATCTATCGTCTCAAGTTTTTATAAAAATAACGACAAGGATTCGATATGACGAGCTCCGTAAAACAGACAAACATGAGAAAGAGAGAGAGAGATATATATATATAGATAGATAAATAAAAAAGAATATTGATCACCTAACGCTTTGATAAAAATATCGTCGAGCATTCGATATATTCGCAAAACTTGATGGATAACATCGACAGGCCTTCCAGACGCAAACGATAAATCAAGCAAACCTCGACAGACACTGTATTCGTTTCTTTCGATCTCAATTGCAGATTGTATAATCTTTGTTATACAGTTTGTAAAAGCATTCCTCCCCACTCGTGGAAAAGAACATTTTCCAAAAATAATCATTTGCGATCGTGCGAAACGTTGCCACGAAAGTTCTGACGATTGAACTTTGAGCATGGATACTGCTATATGTACCGATGTACTATTTGTTGTTCATATATATATTCATATCTATGTGTGTGTGTGTGTGTGTGTGTGTGTGTGTGTGAGTGTAGATACATCCATGCATTCGTGTTTTACTTCAAATTAATGCTATAAATACTAATTTAACGTTGGCAGATGTGAGAACAGCTTGGCTTTAACTTGCGTCAGTCAAATTTTACGCAGTAAATCGATCAACGCGTTATTAACCAGTTATGAAATCGTATCGTTTGGTATAGCAATATTGTTGTTATTTCAATTTTATGTTTCTCCGAATGTGTTCCAAAAAATAGTCGTATACCTAGGTGCATATAATTTAGCGTTAAAGTCGAACAGGTGGGCGAAACGCATAATCGTCATTAATAGAAAGCTCGTGAAACTACGCCCGCCGTATTTTATTTTCGACGTTGGTTTACACTCACGAGTAATTTAATACCAACCGAGAGAGAAAGAGAGAGAGCCGAATTCTATTTATAAATTTTGGAGCTTTTTAATAGAAGAAGAAGAAGAAGAAGAAGAAAATGAAGAGGGAACAGGAGCTTTCTTTCTTCGCGATAGAAAAAAAAAAAAAAGAAAAAGAAAAAGCTGTGCTCGATTTTTGTTTCTCTTTTTTTCTTATTTTAAAAATAATACGTCTTTTTTCCTATCTTTCCACTTAGGCTCGCAACAAGGAACAAGAAGGGGAAATTCTCACTTGGATCGAGAACGTAGTCGGTGAGAAACTTCCGCCAGGAAATTACGAAGACATTCTCAAAGATGGTGTTGTCCTTTGCAAATTAATCAACAAACTCGCACCTGGTTCCGTCAAAAAGATTCAAGCTAAAGGAACGAATTTCCAACTTATGGAAAATGTTCAAAGGTTGATGAACTTGTTTTCTCGTTTTCTTTCAATTAAGAAATATTTCTTGTTACACAAAAGATGATAATAAAAATGTTAATTATTCGATTAGGTTCCAAGCAGCTATCAAGGAGTATGGTGTACCGCAGGAAGAAATCTTTCAAACGGCAGATCTTTTTGAGAGACGTAATATTCCTCAAGTGACTCTCTGTCTTTATGCACTTGGCAGGATCGTGAGTAATAGAATAGAATATATAATTTGTAATCTTTACGATATTTCTCTTTTTTTTTTTCATTTTATTTTCTTTTTATTTGTATTAAACAGACTCAAAAACATCCGGAATACAATGGACCCCGTTTGGGACCAAAAATGGCGGATGAAAATAAAAGGACGTTTACGGAAGAACAATTGCGTGCAAGCGAAGGTCAACTCAATTTACAAATGGGATTCAACAAGGGTGCGAGCCAAGCGGGTCACGGTGGATTTGGAACCACTCGGCATATGTAGATCTATGTGTGAAACCGGAACAGTTATTTATTGTAACATCTCGCTATAAATCGATCAATCAAAAAAGGCAACGACGGAAAGGGTGACGAAGAGAGACAGAGCCGAATGTTTTGACACACGTCTATATTCCATCTCACAATTCTGCTAGTACACAATAAGCCAAACATTTTACATACAAAAAAATACATTTACATGACAAGGAGCAAAATGAAAAAAAATGATTAAATTTTACATATTAAATGTAATTAAATACATATAACGATATTAACACGTCACAAATATACACATATATTACACATGTACACACACACATATACACGCATACACGAAGGAATAATTATGGACAAATTATCGAATATTTGATTTATATTTCTTTATTAATATTTTAGATGTTTCATTGAATGATAGGATACGATTGAATTCGAAGGATAAATGAAAGAGTTAGGATCTTGTAACGTATTGCTCGATAATTCGACGATGATAATTATTTAATATTAATTATCGATGTAAATATGGCATAAAATATCCGTACGCCCACCCAATCCTATATATCTTTCGTCTCTTTTCATAAGGTTTATATTGATATAAAATATATATTTCTTATGTAACGAATGAGCAAACTTTTTTTTCTATCTTTGTAATTACGATTAAAAAATACCGATCGATTGTATCGTAGATGTATATTTTTATAGATCTATATCTTTCTATTGATTTTTAAGAAATTTTCGAGAAATTTGTTTTCAAAACGATGTAACGAAAAATGAATTTTTTTACAAATTCTTTTTAAATATGTTAAATCAAAATGGCTTATTATCAAAAACTCATGCGGCCTGTCGCATTACGATTAAAAAAAAAACAATAAAAGTAGGTTTATGAATTTATTTGATCATCGAAATATACATTTCTGTACATTCAAAATTACATTTATGTATCCGAATGATTATTTTTAGTATTCGTCGAAGTTTCAAGATATAGATCAAACGTTGTTATTCGTTAAAAGTGAATTTTTATCCAAGATTCGTAATACGATAATGACACAATTTTTCGAGAAATTCAACTAAAACGAATATATTCTGACGTGGTAAAAGTTAATTCAAAGTTTTACTTGGCACGAGAGTACCTTCGAGTTATTTCTGGAAGTCGTAGAAGCGTCAGCCATTGCTGGACTCGGGTCATGGTCCTATATTAATTTAACCATGGGATTAACCTTAAGACTACTTTGAATATATTAATATACGAATCTTCTTGTTCTTTTTATTTTTTTCATTTTTTTTTCCAAAATACAACGAGACTCTCTGATGAGAATTTAATTCTGACTTTCACGCTGACTGATCGAAAAATAAGTTTTGTATTTTGAGCTTTTTAGTATAAATCTGTGGTAAAATACTGGAGAAGACGAGAAGAGCAACAAAATATGTCAGAGCACGGTGCGTAATCGCTGACTCACGTCAGACCAAAAACAAAATACGACGAAAGACGAGTCCAAAATTAGATGGTGGGTTATTAATGAAAACTTTAAATACGAACATTTTGTATTAGTCAAATGATTTCAATTAAAACATCTATATATCATTTTTTCATGACTTGCGTTTTTATTTGAACGCGTCATTTAAAGTGTTATATACCAATATACATACGTAACCAATATCACATAAATTTTCGCTTACCAATATTTTATAGTAAAACTCATAGATACAATTCTAGATATTATTCTAGTTATTATTTATCGAACGATATCGTACAGTGAAATAACGCGTTACTCGTTAGTTCACTGCACGACGATTCATCTGTCAAATCACAGCTGATTAGAAAAACACCCGGACGTTTCTTGTCATACGTAAAACAAAAAAACAAAAATGAACAATAAGGTATCTTTGGCAATAATTCTATGTTTATTTATAGCTTTCTAATATTTCTTGTACATTTGAATTTATGGAATTTATTGATATTGACCGATCTGATAGATAAAAATTTCGACTTTTGTACAATTTTAATAAAAATGATTTACACGAGCCATGTGGAACGTATCCAAATGGCGCTTACCTGCCACAACGGACGTCCAGGCATGATGAACTCTAACTCTTGGATAATTTCTTCGTGATTTTCCTCAAACACGGAACTTGATGAGAAAGCACAGCTTACAAGTCTCAGCTCAAGCGTAAGCACAAAAAGTGTGCGGCTCGGGATCGGTCCTGCGTATATATTCGTGACAAGTGTAAGTTCGTATTAGTGCACGTGGGTAGCGTTTCTATATATGGATCACTTACTCATCACCGACATACTACGTATACGTTCGTGTGTGTGTGTGTATATATAAATATGTATAGATATATTTTACTAACGCACGAGCTTTTCATTTTCATCGCATTTCATTACACGATGATTTCGCGAACACCACGTGTTGTTTGCTTTGCGGTAACTGAAGATATACATTCACATACTTATGATTTCATAAAATTACAGAATTCAGCTGCTACTTATTTCAGGAAATATTTAGCAAGAGAAAAAACACATGGAATGAAAATTACAAGTGATTTTAACATTTGACAGTAAAAATCATCTGAGAAAAACTCGAACAGATAAAATATAGGCCATGATTTGTTATAAAAAATATAAATCTAATCATAATTTTTATCTATAGATACGTATCTTATTATTTTTTGCTATTTGGATGAGAATTTGAATGCCATTGTGGCATTTTTATATGTTTTTTAATATCCAATAGACAAAATTTTAAAAACCAATCAACATAAAAAATGTTTACCTTAAAATTAATAAAATATTTATTTAATATTAATGTCCCAATTGGACTTGAAGCTTGGTTTGCCTTTTATACTACTTTTAAAATTGCGCTCCCGTGGTAGCGTGGCCGAGCGGTCTAAGGCGCTGGTTTAAGGCACCAGTCTCTTCGGAGGCGTGGGTTCGAATCCCACCGCTGCCAGTATTATTTTTTTTTACTATCCTCTAGAAAGGACGATGGAGAGATGCGTACAAAGGAAAGATGACATTACTCGTGCGGCTAACATTGAAGAGATTTGCGCGATCACTAGTGTATGCTCGGGTACGATTCTTTTGAAGGTCCAATGGCTTGCGTCGGCACGCGGCGCCGTGGTTCACACCTAACAGGATCACATACTCGAAGGGAGCTAATCTCCCGCCACGCACTGGCGAACCGCTTATACGACGTCTTGCGGCGACCTCGAATACTAATGCCGTAAAAATGGCAGCTGCGAGTGCACCCGGCGACTATTTGGTGTGACATCTAGTGGCAATCTCGGATATTAACGCCGTAAACATGGCGAGCCCGCACGCAATGACTGAACCGTCTGTGTGACGTCTAGCGACGATCTCGGATACTAAGGCCGTAAATATGGCGGCTTCGCTCGCGACACAGTTGTATATATATTACTCGAGTGAATTTTACCTATAGAATACTACCGTATCAAAGTTACTATATATCTTTTTCAACGTTTTTACTAGTCATTCATATATACTTCTACCGGCCGAGTTAATTAGATATTATAACGCGATCTCGTTGCTAATGAAATTTGAGTTCGACCAAATGGATCAGCAATATTTCGAGATTCTTCGAGGTAAAATATTCTTCTTTTTTTGCTTCATATAAAGAAAGGACATGTATATCCTCTCTCTCATGCTCTTGCAGTTCGATGGGATCCTGTTGAGATTGTTGTTGTCGGGGGCTCGCCATTCCATTTGGTAGAGACGATTTTCTTCTAGCTACCAAAAGAATAACAATAAGAAAGAGAAATCGTAATAAAGGTAGGTGTAATAAAAGTAAAAAATATACTGAAAGATGACTCCAATGCATTTTGCTATCCTGATACAAGTTTCATTCGAAAGATGCCACCACGGACCACGCCCCATTGGTATTCATGATATCGATCCCGTTCGTGTTTCGAGTTCAATTTTGGTAGTAGAATAAAACGCGTGCGTGGTATTTACTCACTTTCAATCCACGTTTAACTACATACGTTTGTTCTCTCTCCATAATTTTCATACGAATTAAAATAATATTTTCGTATTTTTTAATGAAATCAATTATTATTTTCTAAATCGTATTTGAAAGGTTTCGATTAAGGCCTTCAAAGAATCATAAAGATTTATAATAAACTGTTTAAAAATTTGGTCATATATTAAAATTATTTAACATGAATTAATATTTTTAAAGATATAGGTAATTATAAGGTTTCAAGATAAGATTACTTATCTTTGATTTCCCAATAACTAGACTCCGTGGCGCAACGGTAGCGCGTCTGACTCCAGATCAGAAGGTTGCGTGTTCAAATCACGTCGGGGTCAAGAGATATATTTTTTTGTCAATTTTAACAATATTTATATAGACACCGTTATCATTATTTAATAATTCCGACTTTCGAGCCTATTTTTTTGATTCATATACGTACGATAGATTATATAAAATATTAAAGCAATTCGGAAAGTTGTATTTTTAAAAAATGTTAACTAGATCAGTGGCAAGAAAATACAAAATATAGCAATGCAAAAGATTGTAAGTTGACAAAATTATCTAATCTATTAATGTTGTGCTATTTCATTTGTATTCATTTATTAAAGTAAAAAGAATATAAATTCACGAATTTTGTAGTATTCGCATGTAGATAACGTATAATATTTTAGTTTTCCATAATAATGATAGTATATAACAATAAACGTAGTTTGTTGGCAGACATTTCTTCCTTGATGTCAGTCCGCTGTACCTTTCTTTCTGTGACACGTAGTGTGGATCGAGCTCACATCCCGCATAAGAACGGTAAGAGATTAGGATATCATGGACCGGAGAAATTTCTTCTCTCTCGTACGGTTGAGCGGCATTCGCGCGGGTTGTCTCATTTAGCCCCTCCTGGCACTAGGCTAGTACGACCTTCCAAGAGGTCCATCATCTTATGGGCTTCTGTTGTCATCTGTCCTATGGTAATTTCTAAAATTCATTTCGAGTAAAAACGTTTATTCGATGATACATACGAAGAAAATTTATTTCGAACATGTGTGTGATTATATATATAATCATATTTTCATAAGAATATTTTTATTTAAGTTTGAAAGAAAAGGAAAGAAAAGAAAAATTGATATAAAAGAAAAAGAATAACAATGATACGATTGTATTTATATGTTGCATTGTTATTATTATATATGCAATGAGAAAATCGACTGTTATTTTCCGATTGAACTTCGTACGTGAATCATATAATAAATTATTCCAACGTTTCTCTCTCGTTTATCAATTAATTATCATATTCCGTCTTATCTGACTCAACTACGTCTTGACTTCGATTGCTCTTATGTTTTCCTACTTCTCTGTACCGACTGATTGAGTCTAAATGATTCTGATTGTTAATCATCGAACGTCCGTCTATTCCTGATTATGTAACAGTCATCATCGTGCCTTCGAGGCTATTCCAATGAACCAATGAACATCGTGGGGATGACCAATCGTACTTACACGACAAAACAAATCAGAACACACGTGGCCTTCGCTTGAGAAGAATTTTCAACGCTCGTCATTTATTCATTCTCAACAAATAAATGTAATAAAAAAAAATGCAGGTAAGAGTTTATTCGTAGAAAAAAAAAAAGAGACCTTGAATGCATGGACGTAGTCGTATACGTGTATAAGAACGATCATGACTTATATTATTAAAAAGTTTGTCGCGTTTCTCGTGTCGTTTCGCCTTTATAAACATGGCGGTCGATATTATCTGTCCTCCGATCATTTTCACAGTCCTTCGTAATCTACATTTAGCGGGTAGAATGGACATAATCAACAATTTAACCGACAACTCACGAGGAAATCATGAAACCGAGTTAGTAAATTGTGCAAGCTCAGGGTCGAGCACGGTTTATGCTTCGTATCGTTCATGCTAGCCGTGGATCGGAAAGACATAATTTTGAGGAAGAGCCGCGCGGGCCCTAAGCACCTCTGTGACGTATCGCCACTTTATTGGTCCACAATGATCTCTTTCCTCGGGCTTATTGGTTCATTGACTTCGAAACAGCGAGAAATTCGGCAGATTGGTGGTCCAGGTATACTCGTGAAGGATTATGCGAGCGTCTTGGCCTGTGATCAGTGCTAAGAGACTTTCACTAAACTCTATGGAAGGCTTAGTATTCTGTAAGACAGCCGATCATGGGACAGTGACACCGTTTTCCCCAAAACTGACGTTAATAAACTTCGTGTATCTCTCTTTCTCTCTTCTCTTCTCTCTTTCTCTTGTAAGCATACTCACACATTTACAGTTAAAACCGTACTTGAGTCACGTCAATGTTCTCGCATACAACTCATTCATGTATATACTTCGACGGAGCTCGATAAGTACTAGTGTAAAAGAAAGATATATAATATATATATATATATATAACACATTTCGCCAACGATCGAGCGTTATTACGCTTTCCCCTAAAATTAACGAACATTCCCGGTGGGGAGAAACCTTCACGTAATGCTTTCATATTCTTCAAGCTGAATGTCGCAACGTGTATATGTACGTGAATGATACGTATGTGTATACATATCTTTTGAAGTATGCGTATACTCGACTCGTGAGACACGCGAGAACGCTTGCTTCTCTGTACGCCGCGGAATTGTAGGTCCCTGTATGCGTTCCTGTTGAAAAAATTCCTCACGGGCGAAAGTCAAGGCATGACGGAATATCTCGTAATAAGAGAGAGCGTGTCGAGGTCGGACTAACGTTAGTATGATGTTAGCCTGGCATTAGGAGGGGCTCGATGAGACAACCCGCGCGAAACTTCGTTGAATGTAGGGAGAGGTAGGATCTCCTTTACTTTCATGCGTGCCGCGTATTTGGATGCTCGCATGCGGGATGTGAGCACGCATCGCATGCTTGTTACCAAGTACATGCCACGGTATAACGTTCTAACCCATCCTTTCTTTTAGTATTCTATATGTATTATCCCTTTTTTATCGGACGTTAATAACCTTTCACATGACAACGATACTTTGGCGTTGCGATCGTCTGTCATGTGAAAAGTGACAAACAAAATATGTATATTATTATATGCGTATAAAACAAAATCAGCTACAACCTTATGAGAATCATATGAAAAAAATTGATGACCGATAAGGATTATATTTCACTACTATATGTATATATATATGCATGCATATACATAAGTTAGAAAATACGTAAACAAGTGAAACTAGATAACGTATCAGTATACGTGTAACTTTTGAGTAAAGAGAAACTTTCACTTACTTGCTTGAAAATAGTCATTTTATAATTCTACATTATCTACGATTGTAAGTTATATTATTTTTTAAATATATTTGATCGATACGTCGATGAATTCTTCGATTTAATTAAATATATAAATAGATTATTTTTACATGATTTTAAGATCGATAATATAAAATTATAAAGTTATCTAATCAAGTATAATACGCGTAAAATTAAATAAATAAATTTATTTATCATAATAAAATCCTAAGTATCTTACTTTAGACACGTTTCTCATCGAAGACTCCGTGGCGCAACGGTAGCGCGTCTGACTCCAGATCAGAAGGTTGCGTGTTCAAATCACGTCGGGGTCAATTGGAATATTTTTTTTGCTTTCATTTCTTTATTTTATAATTTAATAATTTACAGAAAATTGAATGCCATTGATGCGTTTTCTTTTTTTTCTTTTATATCACGATGTACGCCTATGCATCACACGTAATACTGGCATTTAAATAATGCATAAAATATTATGAAACTTAACTTAAGAACAATTGTTGCTAATATTCCGGATCTTAAAAGACTAGAAATAGAAATATGTATGAATTTCTTTCTTCGTAAAAAATAATTAAAGTAATAATTATTGTTGTATATAAATGAATTCTTTTGTATGTTATGTGTGTGTGTATTAATATTATTACTAACTTGCAAGCATTTTCAAGAAGCAGTCGTGGCCGAGTGGTTAAGGCGTCTGACTAGAAATCAGATTCCCTCTGGGAGCGTAGGTTCGAGTCCTACCGACTGCGAAATGTTGATTTTTTTTTTGAAATTTAATATTTCATCTATTTCAATTAAGCACATCGATTATAGATAAATTAAGCTATCTAATTAATTGTGGTTGAAATTTTTGAATATATTCGAATTAATTTAAAATTTAGAATACTTCTATATTATTATTTTCTTTATATGTTCGCTTTCTTTCTATGTAAAACACATACACAATACTGTTTTAAATTACTTTCTATTTATACTACATTCTACATTTTTATTTTTATTTCTTTTCGAAGATTCATATCCTTTTTCCTTATCAGAAAAAAAATGTAAAATGAAACAATATCGAAAAAATATTTAAACTAATATAGATGTCCGTTTTTATTTCCAATTTCTAGTCGATCCTTTAGATCTGTTATTTTTGTATCATACCAAAGCCGTAACTGATATGGAATCGATACAATATGTCCGGTCCTAAAAAATTGAAATTGAAAGTGATATGGGAAAAATCGGTTGCGTACATAAAAGTTATATCACTTTTTTCGATTCTTTTTCGATTTTTATAACTGTTTCAGAAACCAAAACCAATGTCATAACTCTTTTCAATCTCTACAATATAAATTTTCATCACTAACTAATACATACTATCTCATTCTTTATTATATCTACACACATCATTTTTATAATCATTATAATAAACTACTATTAATATCTCACAGTTAATCAATTCAATATGCAACAAATTAGCGACGATGATAAGATTGAGATATTACGAGAAGTGCAGTGTTACAAATTGCAAATACATTCAGGTGTATGCAATTTATGGTACATGGTGTGAGAAGTTAGGAGAACTAGTTTGCAGAATTTTCCTTTTCAATGTTCTGTATATCTTTACCTTTATTCATATTGCATAAAGGGAAGTATCAAATGCAAGTATTATAGTCTTATTTATAAAAAAAAAAAATTAACAATAAATGTAAGAAATAAAGAAATATGGAACAATGTATGACCAGTGAGAAAGAATAAAGAATTTTTGATTTATGAATTATGCATCAAGGCCAACTCTAATAGAAACTAATTTGTAAGCTTAAAGTCGACTGAGTAAAATGAGAAACATTCTCGCCTTCGAAAGAAAATACTGCAAGCGTGTTTCTGGAATCTAATTACACGAAATTTTTTTTTTTTTTTTTTTTTTTTTTTTTTTTTTTTTTTTTTTTTTTT